>NC_051063.1:159033633-159153633 GCF_004664715.2 Peromyscus leucopus
AGTATCACAATGTGAGATACAAATAATTAAAGCACATTAAAGGAAAGAGCAAAGCCTTTTGTGAGCATCTCCAAAGATCACCTGAAGCACAGCTATTTTTTATTCCTCCCCAAGGCAAGGTCTCTTTAGGTAAGACCAGTCTTGCCTTCCTGTGCCCCGGATATCAGGATTTTGGGCACGTATCACCACACCCAGCTTTGAATCCGGTTTTCTACTCTGGTTGCTAAACCTGAGCTGCTCGAGTAGGAGAGCTGGCTTTGTTAAGTAGCTGACGTATATGGACGCTGAAGATGCGGCCCCAGAGACTACAGAGATCTGTCCCTTGCATTCCTCTTCTTTGCAAAACCAATAGCTGAAAGAGGAAACAGGAAGACTTTTTTTACTACCCCCCCCCCACACAATAACATAATTTTATGGCATGGCTCAAAGAGCTTAAAGCTAGACATGTAAGCCCTGAAGGCTAGATGGACAGACAGTACCCTGAAACATTGCTTATGTAATAGAGGGTACATAGATGTATGGAACCATTCTCCAGGGTGTGCCTGTCTATAATCCAAGCTCAAGTTCAAGGTCTGCCTGGCATTCCAGGAAGATCCAGGAAGGGAAGGAAGAAAGGAAGGAGGGAGGGAGGGAAGGAAGGAGGGAAGGAAGAAAGGAGGGAGGGAGGGAGGAAAGAGGGCAAAAGGGTAAAAGGAAAGAAAGGAAAAATAAACTGAATATTTATTTTATGTGGATTATTAAGCATAGTCACAAAACAAATACCTACAAAGTTCTCACCCAACTGTAGTCTTCAGCTTGCTTTGGATATTCATGTTTCTAAGACCCATCCACCTCGCTTCACGTGGTCCCTTTCTTTGTAATGTAATTAATTCCACCGAATGAATATCATTTTAGTTGACCTTCAAAAACTATGCTGAGCCTAATAACATAGGCCTGAAAGCCCAACTACCCAAGAGGCTGAGGCAGAAGAATCACAAGTTCAAGGCCTGCATGGACAAGATGGGAGCTCAAAGTCAGCCTCAACAACTTAGTGGGACTCATCTCACAAGTTAAAAGAGAAATGAAGATTCAGCTCAGTATACGCAAGGCATAAGGATTCAATCCTCAGCCCTTAAAAAAAAAGATGGGTCAACCAAAAGACAGGTTTCTGACAACATGTGCGAGGTAGGAGATTGGTTCTGCACTCTGAACCCATCTTTGGGAAGTGTCTGTGGTGTACTCATGTGTGGGGCAACATGGTTTCTTAGCTTGTCCGCCTTCCTAGGGTAGAGGTGTTCACTTGGGATGACCTTGGTAACTACATTATGGCATGCTGTAATGAAGTCATGGCCAGATGCAGTTCGAGCCTGTGTTCTGGACCACACCACCAGAATCTAATATACTTCCAACTGCAGGGAGAGGGGCTGGATCTTAGTGGATGGATGAGATTTAGTGACAGTGACGTGTCCAACTGGGCTGAGGCTTGGGTACTTTCAGAATTACTGGAATGTCTTCATCTCTTGTTGCAAGAGGTTACTGAATCCTAAGCAATGCTGTGATCTCCTCTGGAAGGGTCACACTGAGTGGCCACAAACATGGGGACCAAACAGAATATCCAACAGGCAGCCTCATGATGCATCCTCTGTGGCAGCAGGTTTTCAAAATCACGGCCCGGCTGGTGTCAATGTCTTGCACTTTTCAATTCAGAAAAGATGTGAAAAAGCTGGTATTGAAGGACAATAGGATATACACACAGAAAAGAGTATTTTTATGGTCCATGACCCCAGACCTTTGATGTCTTCTTAGGTAGCCCAACGAGCCCAAAAGATCATCCCAATGTGGAGACGGGGTAGGAAAGGAAAGTGCTCTCAATTGAGGCTGGCATACACCTGACAGTGGCGGACAACGGGACCTTCAGATAGTTCACAACTCACCAATGTAATGCTCCTAAGATACCTAACAGGCTCACCATGTCATCCAAGGAGCTTAGAATTAGAGGGCCTCCTGCCTTGGCCACTTCCTGCCTGCTAGGTTGCAGGTGTGATTCACCATACTCAGCTCTTAAATGTGTCTTTAAAAAATTGGCTATCTAAGTGAATGTACCTGTATTCCCTTTTACTAAGCCCAATTCGGACCCTCTAGATCGGCTTGGGATGGCTTTGGATACCCACCAGTGGCAAAGTTTATACAGAGAGAAGCCTGAGGTTGGAGAAGTTCAAGGATCCATTCCACGGGCCAGCATCAAGGCTGAGGCCATCCAGAGGGGCGATGCCCCATTTCATTTCCCTGTGACAATGGGCCTGTGCGAAGGGAGCTGCTTTCCTTCTACACTGTGAAGGGAGGGGGCAAGATGGGATCGCTTTATCTTTGAATAAGTGACTTAGCTTCTGCTTGGCCACCATATCTCTGCTACAGCATCAGCATCAGCATCAAGCCTGAGTCATGCAGTCTAAGCCTGTGTGAAAATTTTGGAAACTATAGGTAGCAGGGATGGCCGTATAGAGATACACTTCCATGTTGTGATTTACGTTTGCTCCCCATGAAAATGCGTGCACACCTGCATGGGTGTATGACTGCTGTATTATGCTGACAACCTTATTTTTGTTCAGGCGATACTGAATTGAGAACATGTAGAAATTGTCTTAAACACACGTCCTACTCCCGAACGCTGAGATAATCCAAAAAAAAAAAAAAACAGATGCCAAGTCAGTTCTCCTAGTCTGGCTAAGAGGTGCCCGCTGCCACACTGCTACCGGGCACCCTAGAAACTCCTGGGAAAGGTGTGTTTGTAAGCCTCTGCATTGGTGCTTGGAGACCTATTCATTGATGCAGAGGGCTTTAAAAACTAGAAAACCAATGTTACTATTCAGTAAGCTCCCGTGAAGAGGTCTAATTATTAAACATCCGATGTCTTTCAGACATCAAGGCACACAAGCCTTGCCAGTTAAGTGAGGATGAAGCATGAGCCATCAACACAGCATCTTCTTCATTTTCATTGTGGTTTTCCTTGTTCACCCTGGGAGGACTCAGTGTTCCAGAACTCTCCACAGTTGGTTTATGACAGCCAGGTGATTTCACAGCAGCCACCGCCCCCCCCCCCATAAGCCCTGAGAAAGGGCCACATGCAGACCACAGGAAGCAGCTCAAGGCTGCCCTGAGACACACCAAGGCAGAGCCACTGTAGTCTCATCCCAAGAACGGAAGACTCCACGCAGTCACCTTCCCGTACTGTCACACACCTAGGGAAGGTGTGTTCTCCCACATGGCGGCGGAGGCTGCAGCTGTGACTGTGCATCTGGACCTGCTGTTCACACACATACACAGCACAGCAGGCTGCAGATGCTACAATGGTGTCTTCCTGGGGTGCTCCTCCCACACCCAGCAGGGGCAGCCCCACTGCATCACACCGGTGACGGTGACACACAGGCTGACTCAGGAAGAGGACGCTCTGCTGAAAGGCCTATGGGACACAGACCACGAGGGACACCCTCATCACCACATTCAGGTGAAGTTCACTGTCGAACACGGGCTCTCTTCCTGGGCATGCATTTGCAGTGGTCAGACCCTCTGGTGTGAGTACACAGGCCTCCAGTAAGCAGCACACAGAATGTGGCCACCAGGAGGGTGACCAATGGTACTTTCAAAGCATTATAATTATAATTATTATTATTGCAACTACTATTACAATTTAATTTAGCAGTCTTGCAAGTTTTCCATAATTAGAAATTAACTGAGGGACTCGAGACACGGTGTTAGCCTAGCATGTACATCTAAGGCCTTTCACTCCATTCCTGGAGAGAGAGAGAGAGAGAGAGAGAGAGAGAGAGAGAGAGAGAGAGAGAGAGAGAGAGAGAGAGAGAGAATGAATGAGAATAAGAAGTTGGCTACTTTAATCACACACGCACGGAGATGCTAGGGATGGAAGTTAGAACCTTGTGCACACTATGAAAAGAACTCTTGACACGATGCTCCATCTCCGGTTCAATTTTTTTTTAATTTTTAATGATTACAGTTTGATTTTTCAGAATGAAATCAATGCAGTAAGATCTGAAACAAAATCCCAACACCAAGCCTGGGAGCACTGCTATAGTAAGGACACACGGCACTGTGGAGACGGAGGCACAAGCTAGCTTCAGCTCATGGCCAGCCTGTGACACATGGTAAAACTCAAGAAAGAAAGAAAAGAAAGGGTGGCGAGAAGGAAGGAAAGAAGGGAGGAAGGAATTAAAGTGCATGCAAACCCTTCCATATAAGCAAACCATGTTAAATTAGGAAAGCGAGCTGCATGCATTTAAACTCCCTGATTTCTGTGGTAGCAAGCAAGGTGGCACGGACTTCAAATTCAGACCCAAGGCTTAGGGGACTGAGATTGATTGAGACACACTTTATATGTAGTAGTCTTCCAAAACCAAAGCAGGCCACAGGGGTAAGAAGTCGAGTCCCCATCCCGGAGGCTCTCGGACGGAGGCCTGTCAGGCACTGACCTGTGGGTATAGGGAAGCTCCCTGAAATCTGCACACACAGCATCCTGCACCAGTTCTAGCACAGCAGGCCCTCAGATGCCACAGACTTGCCTTCCAAAACAGGGGACAATCCAACTTAGAAAGACAAGGTACCCTTACAGTATCCAGGCCAAGTCCAGGGGGAAACAGATTAAAATGAGAAAATCTTCTGGGCACAGAGATTCGATGGAAGCCAATGATTTTTCATTTTTTGCAATTCCACGAGTGGAAAGTGAAGGAACCATTTTCATATGAGCAGATTTTTCTCCAAGGAACAGTTAGAAAAATGCTGATGTGGTGTCTCAATACATTTTACTACAATGCCATCAATTACATAAAAACACAATTAAGTCACTCTTTCAAAATCCTTAAATATTATTCAGCCAAAACCCAAAAGGACATTTGCAGTATTCCACGGTCGTTATCGGAGAAGCTACACGCTGGAGCCAGCCCCCTCTGCAGTACTCGGCAGGAGCTAAACAAAGCTAATGCCCGGTTAGAGACCCTCGCTGCCTCAGCGGCCAGCTCCATAAGCGTCCTCAGGGAATGGAGATGCCAACGGAGCAGTGTGCCACAGTCCAGCTCCAGAGGAAGGTTTCAAGCCGGGTGGAATGAGCAGGGAATTTCCATGAGAACCCACACTGCTGTCTTTCCCACTCTGGATCTTTTCTTGTCCACCAAATGTGTCACAGGCAGAAAGGACCGCGTTCCTATGAACTTAATATTCATTTGTAGTCACTCAAAGACATACAGAAACAAAACTCCACAGATGCTGAAAGTTAATAAAAAGACGAAAATTTCCCATCTGTTTCCCCCTCTTTTTAAATGTATGAAGATGCACTGAGCCCACACTGAGCCTAGGAAAGGGTCTCTGACAGCAATCCTAGACTAAGCTGAGAGTTAGGGGAGGGGTTCCAGTAGCACACAAACACATGGCGATGGGAAGGACAAGCAAGCCATCTTTCTGGAGAATAATTTTGAATGCCTTCTTTTATGAACTAACCTAGACTTTTCTGCTAGCAGTTCTGCCTCTAGGATTCTGTCTCACACAGACGGTATACAGGAGGATGTTCACTATGCTGACATAACTCAAATTTTCCTGCTGGAGCATCTCACACGGGGCCTAGAGGAACAAGTATAGTCCCAGAATTCCAGGCACCAAGGCAAGAGGATAGAGAATTCAAAATCAGTGTGGGCTGTGTAATGAGACCCTGTCTCAAAAATTCAAAAACAAAACCAACAAACAAAAAACCCACGTAGCCAGAATGAGTTCCTGGCCAGCCAGTGCTACATAGTGAGACCGTGCCTCAAAAGAAAAAAAAGAAAAAAAGAGAAGAGAACTCATACATAGGAGTAATATGCCACTGTTAAAAAAACAAGAGCCAGCTCTGAATGATTTATAGTGATATACATTACACATATAATTCAGATAAGATGATGACTAAGCTATATATTTCCCACCATTCTACCATGAAAACAAACACGCACAGCAAAGTTGAAAGATTATCTACACAACTACCACAAAGATTCTAAATTTCACATTTTACTTCATTTGCTCTATCACATACATATCTGTCCATCCATCCCTCGTGTGAGTTGTAACTTTTAAATGTGTGTAAAAGTGAGAGGCAGGGAGGTAGCTGAGATGCAGATATATATGAAGCAGAGAGGTACAAAACAGAACATATATGTGAAGTTTACAACTTCAGAAGGATGTGCCACAAACTGGTGATGGCCCCTGGGAGGGACACAAGGCGCTGGGGTTGAAGGACGGGTTTCTCTATTAACAGTGTGTTCTTGAATTCTTCTAGATTTTCTATCATGAGAATTATTGCTTATATAATTTAGATCAACTGCATTTAGTTTCTCATAAGGGATAACTATTGTCAAATTGTTCAGGTCCTTATATATGTAGCTGATACAGAGGTCTGCATGTACACAAGCCTGTTGGTGTGCACGTGTGTGTGCGTGTGTGTGCGTGTGCGTGTGTGTGTGTGTGTGTGTGTGTGTGTGTGTGTGTGTGTGTGTGTGTGTGTGTGTCTCCAGTCAGGGATGCCAAGGTGCTCTGAGCTGCCCCATCAAGGGCAAGGGTGGGGCTGCCCTCTGTGACAAAGCCCAGCAAGGCATGGGATGTGTGGCAAGCATCTCACACAGGCTGGTCATTTAATTTCCAGGGAAGCTGGGGCAGCCGTGTGTTTGTTGCCGTTAAGAAGATGGGAGCACATGGGCTGCATTAGGAAAGACAGCTTCAGCAGGCTTAGCTTTGCCCTGGGAGTGCCCACATTTCCGCCTCTCTCACTGTAAACAGTCGTGAGAATTCAAGAGTATCCTTCCAGAATCTCATGCAGCCCTAAGCTCTGATGGACATCTTGCTAATATGGAGCAGTGAGCACAGACAGGGAAACAGAGACTCCAGGGGAGAAGCTGTATGTTCAACACAGACAGAAGGTAGCCTGTAGGGTACGGCTGGCATTAGCGGATGGGTTCTCTTGCCTACATACTCATGCTCTGAGGCATCAACTTTCTGCTTCTTTTCTTCTTCTTCCATTTTTTTATATGTCAAAGGAATCCAAAGCCACTACAAAAAGATATAATTAAGTATCTCAGTGAATAGTACCATCAGCCAGATACTCAAGGGGGGGGGGGTGAGTCCACGGTAACCTTTGACAAGTTAGTAAAATTCCTTCAGATCTGTAAGTCTGGGTCCTAGGTGCAAAACCCACTGGCTGTCCATCTCTGCCTGGGAATGGCAAGGTATTTCAGTGTATGTTTTCAACCATGGGAATCATGGCTCACATGTGGGAGAGAAAGCAAAATGAAAAAGTGAGATAATTGAAAATGTGATGAGTTATGTCAACACGTCAGGATAAACACGAGAAGTCCTTACTTTCATGTGCATAAAGATGAATTTGGTCACTAATGAGAAGGAGGGAAAAGGGAATTTGTGAGAAATTGGCTTTATCCTATTTGGAAACATGGGTATAAAACTAGTGACTTTCAAATCCCTATTTTAGAACTAAGATTGTAAAAACACTGATGTCAACAAAACCATATACATACTTAATGCACACATGTATACTCATATATAAGACACAGTATAGATATAAGTGAGAGGGAGTTTCCTTAAAAATACTAATTTGACAATATGCAGGCCATCTATATCTTATCTCATATTTACAAAACAAAAAAAACAAAAACCTGCAGATCACTTAAGTCTCAAAATCCAATATCCAGAATGAAACCAGTTATCCAATATCCAGAAGGAAACCCATTAGGAAAGGTGAGTCGCTGAAGTCTGTTGCTTGCTTGGTGGTGTCTTTTCCCGGAGTTTTACTGGTGCCCCATCTCCAGTTGTGCGTGCAAACCAACACATCTGCTGTCAGCTCACTAAGGCATTTGACAACATCATTTCAGAACCTTTAGCTACTGAGCTATCAATAATTAAATGCATTCAGTTCACACTTTGTTCTTGTGGATACCAGCTATTTATCTCTGTCCTCTGAAGAAGCTAATGGTATAATGGGCAAAACATCAAGAATAATTAAGAAAACATCGCTATAAAGTCTGTCAAAAGAAATAGAACTTTTGCTAGGCCCTCAGGTGGAATCCCTGTATAGAGGACCCACCCAATCCCAGCACACCTTGCTAGGAAGGGGGAGGAATGAAATGAAGGAGTGGTTAACTGCTCAGCCCTTGGGCCTAGAGCTGCTTTGAGTCTGTGCTCTGGGAAAACTCAGACATGTTTGAATAGCATTAGGAGTGAAAGAGAGGCCATGTGATCACCTCTGTCAGGCCAGGGGAGCCCTTGAGGGTCAACTCCTCAGGCTGAAAGGTTGCAGAACTGTATAGCTCTGCTTATGTAGCTCAATCTGTAGGGCACTCCTTTTTCCATAGATAAGGCTCTTTGAATGACTAGCCAGAATTGAAACACAAGGCCCAAGCACATCTCAGTCTGTGGAATGGCTGGTTATATCATCAATAACAGGCCCGTCTTCCTTTAGGAGAAACTATCTTCTTTTATATCCAATAACAAATAAAAACGAAACTTGTAGTATTTTCTTCTTATGATAACAAGTCAGGCCCACCTAGTATACAAAGCTCCACATATGAGATTATATTTTAAAAGTTACAGTTAATTACAATAATACCATCTACACAGTGTTGATATAAGAATAAAGAATTATCTGGAACCACAGTGATAGGAGATAGCCGTGAAGAGGCAGCCTTGCAGATATCTGTCACCTCTCTGTACATCCTTTCAAAAACCTTTATTTCAGTTGTCATTTAAAGGCAAGTGACTTCCAATCACAGCTCACCAATCTCAGCCTGAGACTGGATGATCCACTTCTGGTAAGAACTATGTTAGTGCCTGCATTTAAACTTCCAGACGTCACATTTGCAGGAAAGGCAATGGTCCTGCTTTGTTTGTCATTAAATCTGAAAAGACTCCTAGGGTTGGTAGCCCATCTACCGCAATGAAAATGAGAATCTTGTTATAAATGACAAATAAGATGCAGACACCGCAAGACTAAAAAAGCTCCCCAAACTCAAAAGGAAGAACTGTTACAGAGCCAGCTTTGTTGCCACTAATTGTCTAATTACTTCTTGGTTTGGTCACCTAAGCTCCGAGCAAGAAGTAAGAGACAATGGTAATTTCTTACTGCCCAGATGAGGGTATCAGTCTTGTGCTAGCATCTTGTACAGGCAGAGCTTAAGTTTGTGCTTGTATCCAAGAACCACAATCACCATCTTTCAGGGCACAAGGAGAAATGAATGGAAGGTGAGCCCCGGCAACAGGCACAGCCCGCAATTGCCATACATTCATCTGTCGGATGCAGCCAGGGCCGAGGCATCTCTGACTCTGGCCTCTGGTTATGCACCAGAGAAACTTACATACTGAAAGCAAGAAAATAATTTTTAAACAGTGCTAATAAAGTGGCTACTAATAGCTGTGAACCTCTAGGAGGCTTTAGATTTTTCACCTCTGAAGGTGAATTATTTACAGTCCTTGAGTTGATTACTGCGGTTACAGGCTGGTGTCAAAACTGAGGCCCAGGGGAGTTTTGGGTTCAGGGACACCCCTCTGTGCAATTCCCTTCCTGCTTTTCTGAGCGCCAAAGCTCCCAGAACAGTTAGGAGAATAAATTACAAAGGTCCACAATATTAGCTTCAGGTCCATCAGCTGTGGTCAACTAAGAGGGAGACAGACGGCAAGCCCCCCTCCTCAAAAAAAGTATTTTTTCCATCAAGCACAAACCACTCCCCATTCTAATGGGAGGGGGAGAAAGAGCAGAGACACAACTCTCGGCAGAGGAAAAACAAAAAGAAAAAAGAAAAGAAGAAATTCCATTATAGCCGACTTCCCGGAGCCCCAGCCTCGGATATGAGTAATCACAGAAAATGTAACATCAGCTTTTCTTGCTTTCCTTACCCGGGGTTCCTCCTTTATTTCCTTTCAAAAAGGGTCAAATTCTCCTCTGTAATTCAAAAAAGCTGCTTCTTGGTTACTAAAAGGAAGACCTCTCTCTTTAACGGCTCTGCATTCCACGGTAATTTAAAATTTGGAGTCAAAAATAAAACTTGCAAAACCAATAGATAAATAAATAAAAGGAAAAGAAAAGAATACAGTCTTTGCAGCTGCCTTCAGCAGACCTCAATCCCCTCACCTGCCTTGCCTTCCGGGATTCCAGGAAATCTCTCAAGCCAGCAAGGCAGAGCTAAGCAAGCTGGAACTGCCTTCAGGAGCCTCTGGAGGCAGCATCCTCGTGTTGGGATGTGAGGCAAAACCAGGGACCACTGTGGATGCCTGAACACCCAGGGCCAGCCAGTGGGTACCATAGGAAATCAGGAGGTTCACAGCATCCAGGCCTCTCAGAGGACATGCACCTCCTTGTCATTCTCCAGTTCCCTTGTCCCCTCTCTACCACCTAACCGAGCAAAAGGGGGTGGGTAGGGGAAAACATGGATGTAGTGATGCTATATGGTTTACATATCCCCTGGGACCGCAAACATGAATGAGCTTTTTAGAGGAGGTGAAAGGCCACTTGAAAAAGAAGTTTCCTACTCCTTTTGGTCATGAAGCAGCCTGAGCAGGGAAGCTGGCCCAGACACACACACAGAGATGCGCCGGAACGGGGCCTTCACGGCAGTTCCTGTTGGCAGGAATGCAGAGAAGGTGAGCGTGGGACTCCTGGCATCAGTCACTTGACCATAGCCTGGCAAGAACAGATATGAAGGAACAACTACCATGCTGGTAATGAGAGATGCAGGGATGGGCTTCGTCAGCCCTCTGACCACTGAAAGGAGTTATCTGAAAAGAATCAGGTCTGGTGTGGTGTGTGCTACGGGTCTTCAGAGATGACCTGGACTGGGGACTTTACAAATGTATCTGCAGCCAGAGATGGTGGCATAGGCCTGTGATCCAAGCGCTCGGAGGCTGAGGCAGGAGGATTGAGAGCAGCAGCCTAGCCTGCATTTCAGGTTAGTCAGGGCTACTATAGTTATACCTTCTCTCAAATAAACAAACAAATAAAATGAAAAAAATAAAATAAAACGTAGCTGCAATGAGCTGAGGAACGTGGCCCGGTGGTAAAACTCTTGCCTGATATGCACAAGGCCCTGGGTTCAAGCTCCAGTATTACAAAGAAAAAAAAATGTGTAAGAACACTTTCATAGTAAAGCATATACTATTTCTGGTTCACTGATGAATTTAAAAGGGGCATTCGTTTTCTTTCATTGCTTAAAATAGCTTACTTATTTACTGCATTTGTCACTGATATTTCATATACACTGTAGAGTTGGGTTTTTTTCTTAATTAATTGGTATCCATATGATCACCAAAACAATCGTAGGGATGATGGCATCAGGTGAACGAGGCTACGATGTCGCATAAAGCACAACTAAAGTCTACTTGACTAGCTGTGCTCTGTCGTAACGGAGGGCAGTGAAACCTTCCCATGAAGGCTTGTGTTCTCTGGAAAACCACATAGAGCTGCCAGGAAGCAGGCCAGTGGCTGCATCTACTGTCTCGCTGTGGTCAAAAGTTCCAAGTTCCTCTGTCTAACAATCGCCACCCACAATGGTCAGAGCCGCCGGGTCAAGCAATGAAGGGACAGTCTATTGATTGTAGGAGACCATCCATTTTTTTTTGTTTGTTTGTTTGTTTCCACATAAGAATATGTGGTACCTTGTTTCTAAAGGCTGAGTGGCCATGTCCTTTCCCAAGCCTGCTTCCCAGGGAGCTACTGCCTCCCCAGGGCAGGGACAGTTGCAAGGAAGGATGATGGAGTCCATGAAGGAAATATCTCCCATGCCATGAGATTCTTTCTTCACACTCTCGCACTGCCCCAGTGTGGCTGGGTCTCCAGGAAGGCTCCTTTCCATTTACAACAGTATGCATATTCTCTGCTCAACAGCAAAGTTACCCTCTCTTTCTAAGATCCTGTGTCATATTACATTCAAAATACTAGGTGACCCTCCTCTTCAGCTGTCACTGAGTTCTGGGCCTCCTGACAATACAATCACTATAAATTTTATTACTACACCTGGAATTTCATGATATGCTTAACAACTGAATAGAGAGACACGGACCAGAATGCCACCCTCCTACTAAGAGCCCCAGAGCTCTAGTAAGGAAACTGCAAAAAGGCTCCTGGAAAGTATGAACAGTTAACACTCATGTTCCCTAACGTGACATAGCAGAGGGAACTACCAGGCCAGGTCTGAGAGCCAATCAAATATAATGTTCATCTATTAAATAAAAGGACTCCATCAGATGCAAATCAAGATCTCACTTTCCGGAGTAATGATGAGATAATCCATACACAGATTGTGTCTTGGGGCTAGCTTACTGTATCCGGGAACAGAGGTGAATAGCCTACTTGCAGGTAGCCACTGCTCAGGAATACCTACATCTCCGTGCAGGGGGCAGGCGGGCTGTTGGGCTAACTAGAATCATGGGCTCACTAAAGAGGCCCCAGCTCACTCTTCTGAATTTCATGGGCACCATGGAAGAAGTATCAAGTTGGACATAGTAAAGGCCATCATGGGCCAGGATTGCCATCAGATTAACCAGCCTGTTCATTATATAACAGAAAGAAAAGAGAGCAAACGAAGCTGAAGGCCATGTTGGGAAGTACAGGGAGTTGGGGACCATAGTAAACGTGAGTGGAGAGCACATAATCTCCCCCTAGAAGAACCAAGAACAACATAGGGGTCTTCCCAGAGCCACTGGGCATCATGGACAGGGTGCGATGTGATGACCTTGAGGTACAGGAGTTCATCTCTCTGAGGAATGGAGCACGGAGGCCTGGGCAGACACACCCATTCAGCTCTGGTGCCTAAGTCCCTCAGAACCACACCATGTCTGGATTAGTTCTTCCTCCCTCCTCCCCCATATTATCTTTAAAATCAACCAAACTTCCAGCATGCAGCGCAGCTGAGTTCTCCAGGTCTACCCATTCTAAGTCACTAAAGGGCACGATGGTCCATTCATTCTGGGTAGCAACAACAACAACAAAACACATAAACAAACTCATCTTCCCCCAACCCGAGCCCACACCCACACACACACCTGGCAGCCACACCAGGTTCAGAGAACCCAGAGAGGATGTCCCAGAGATGCCCAGCTATGCCAAGTGAACTCTCCGAACTACCCGGAGACCACCCAGAGAAGCCAAGCCTCTCCCCCTGCACCCTTTGCCTTCCTTCTTCAGCCAGCTCCCTTAAAAATGGTCCTGCCAACCACCTCAGCCAGGTTCTCAGCCGAACACTAATAAGTGCTTGTTTGTTGAACTGAAAAATCATTACCACAGAACACGTCAAGTAATGAAAGATGTTTTCCTCAGAGAAATGTTAAATACTTCACTTCTTTCACAAGGAATGAGTACACGTGTTTCCAGATAATACCTCCCTCCCTCCCCACCCACACTCTCAGCCGGAGTCTGCGGCTCCAGGATCCACAGAGAGCAAGCTCCTGAGGCCTGGCTCCCAGGAGCGAGAGCACGGCCGGATTTTATTTATTTTCTTTTGCCCAGCTGACTCCACACTGGTTCTATTACTTGTCCACGTAAGCATCTCCATAGGAGCCTCTGTCACGTAACTAGAGTCCTGGCTTGCTTTTACTATTTTATACAGAAAAGCTAGGGAAAATAACACACTGCGGCCTCATCTATGAGGCTGCCTTAGTACTGGCTAACTAATATATATGAAAGAGCCATTTCACTGCAGGCCTGGAGCAAACACAAAGGCAGGAAACAAATGTCATGAGAAGAGAGCCTTGGTGCCTGGGGAAGACTGCTAAGAACTCCACCTTCTCCCGGGATGTGACTCTCTGTGGTCTTAAGTGGGCCGGGTCCTTCAGCTGCTTCAGAATGGCCGCACCTACAGGGGAGCCACTCTGGTTAATGTGTGCTCCTCTGTGTGTTAGCACTTCAGGCAGAGCCTGCTTTGAGTCCGTGGCAGCTGAGACAGGAACATCCAAAATGATTTCTGGGCAACCGTGCCACACTTAACTACAACAGGGAAATACAGGTTACTTAGATAAAACACTCAGCTACCAGGTGGGCTTTCGGGGAGTAGGGAGTCCGGATTTCTAAGCCATACATACATTCTGGTTCTGAAGCAGGGTGCGTTGGTACTGGTCTATAACATCAGTTCTCCAGAGGCTAAGACAGGAAGATTTTGATTTTTCAAGGACAATTCAAGCTACATTGTGAGAGAAAGACTGGCCTAGAGACTCCAAACAGGAGAACAGAAGAAAAAACCTGCATAAACTTCTCAGAACCTGAACTTTAATGTTCCCTGGTTTTGCTTCTCATTTAAGGGAAGGCAGGTTACTATTTAATTTCACTAGCATTAAAGGCTGACGCTCTTCATATGTTAATTCTTAAATGTCCCATCAATATATCAAGGGGAACTTTCCACAGGAGCCCTTCCCTGTGAACTGCCAGGTTTGGGAATTACTTTGCTTGACATTAGGCAATGTGCCTTCTCAGCATTTATTAGACAAGGGGAGATGCAAACTCTTAACAACCCCTCTTCGCGGGCTGGAGAGAAGACCATGTACTTCAGAAGAACTGAGTGTGGTTCCCATCAAGCACATCCAGGAGACTCATCATCATCTGCAATCCCAGCTCCAAGGGATCAGACGCCCTCCTCTGGCCTCTACAGGCACTTGCACTCACATGCGTACACATACCCACACACCAACACCCATCACTGAAAATAAATGAACTACCCCAGGTCTACTTCCAAATAACCAGATCTCATGGGGGAAGGAAGCAGCTCTCACCTGCTCAGGCCATCAAAGGAACTGCTCGAACCCTTGTAGGGCACCCACTGGACTCTCCTGCACAGCCAAGCCTGTGCTAGTTGGTCATGAGCAAGCACTGCACCAGAAGACCCTGAAGGTGAGAGACAACTCGTATGTGGTCAGAACACTATAGATATGTAAGAGCCCAGAAACCCACCTCTTGGTGAAGATTCCAACTCAAAGACCAAAGTGCCGCATGCAGTCAAAGTCTCGAGGTCAAGTTCTGACTAGGCACACACACCCTCCAGCCCCCTGAATAGCTGAGTCCTCTTTGGGGCACCAGTGTCTAAGGCAGGTACAAATGCTTATCTGAGTCTATTTGTTTTTCAAAGGCTTGGTCTGTATCTTCCAAAGTGGGGCTTGCAAGTGCATCATAGGAGAGGGTGTATGTCCCATCCTTGGGACTCTCAGATGCTTGTACATGCAGGGAGCTCCAGATGGGGACACCACTGCTCTAATCTGGTGTGCCCTGAAAACGTTGACTTTAATTAATTTTTTTTAAACGTTGCTTTCTTTCTTCTCATGAATCCTAATAGTCAAGCCTTTTTGTGTTCTGCTAATTTTAGAAGTCCTGCTATTCTTTGGGAGGAGAATGGTGTGAAAATCAAGCAGAGTACCCAAAAATAAAGAGTAGATCTGTTTCAGGGATTGCAGCATGTTTAACTGGAAAGCAACTCGAGATCTGCCACTTTCTATCTCGTCTTTAATACATTTCCCCAATTCCTCTGGAATATTTTAGCTTCAGAGAGAACAAGAATGAACTTCCTAGTCTATGAATATATCTTTAAGGAAATACGGGCACTCAAAATGATCTCTAGACCCTGACTGGAGACTGGGGGGCTTTTTTTTTTTTTTTAAACAATGTGCTGGCCCCAGATGGAAATGTATAGTATGTTCCAGGAACCGAAGTGCAGTGACACAGAACTTGCTCTGTGAACCCTGAAGGTGGACACTTCCTGGTGTGTCCCTGGGTCCTCCCACCTTCTGCTTTTATAAAATTAATCCTATTTAAAGAACTTGGTTCTTTCATCCTGGCTGGCTTGGTCCCACTGTGGTCACATGATGATGGAAAAAATGTAAGCAGTCTGTCTCTAGTGGTTACCTGAGGACCCCAGTCTATTCCTTCTTACCAACTGGGGACGCCAGAGATTTGTAACAGAAAGTTAGACTCTGTGTCAAGCCCTTCATGCAAACAATAAATATTACTTCTGCTCATAACTGGACTTTTCTCCAGCATCGTCTTTGAATGTTGAACCTTTTTCAATTAATTAAAAGCCATGCACTGCAGAGTGCATATTTTATCAGCCCTCAGCTGCTTAAGTGTCTAGAAAAGACCAGGCCGTTTTTCTTTTTCTTTCTTTCTTTCTCTCTTTTTTTTTTCCAGGCAAACCAGAGCAAGTACTTGCAAGGGTCATATCTTTTTAATTATCTTTTCTCTCTTTGATTAATTATTCCGTCTGACAATAGCGTGTTTCTAATGCTATTCACCTGCCTTTGATGATTGACAACTTTTCTGTCTGATTCAGAGCAAACAGCTGCTGCCACAATCTCCTAGCAACCCGGGTGTGATGGATGAGCCCCCAAGATGGATGGTTGCAATAAATCATGTCTCCAGCCATAAAACTGAGAAAAGGGGATAAGAAGAAAAGCGAACAAAAAACAAAACAAGATTTCTTCCCATGAGTGCACTCAGTTCCTTACCAATTATACCTGAACTGGACTTGTACCTATTAACAGCAGAGTTTTCCTAATCAGTAAAAAAATGGAAAGGTGGCATTTGTATCAAAGGTGTTTACAATTCTTCCTGCAAATTGGCACTTGTACTCTTAATTACCTCCAACACCACCCAGTGCAAGGGCAGATGATCAAAGTTTTGCCTTCTTCCATGAAGTCTCAGCAAGCAGCAGCAATGACTGATATAACCTGATGTGATTCCAGGCACCAACAAAAGACAGATCTGATTCTACCTGGTTTGAGGCAGCAGCTGGGTAACCCCAGATCGGACCCTAAGTCATGCCCATGGGCAGTACAAACTGTCTGAGTGCTAATAAAGTTATTTCAAAACACACACACACACACACACACACACACACACACAGAGAGAGAGAGAGAGAGAGAGAGAGAGAGAGAGAGAGAGAGAGAGAGAGAGAGAAAGAGATGCCTGTTAGCCAGTGCACAGCCTGAATCCTGTTTCTTTCAGATGTCAATGCTTTTTACATGTCCAGGAAACTTCTTTCCCAGCAGCCTCTAGGCACACATATTCAGGCCCTCCACAAATTCTAGATTCTTGTATTTTTATAGATGAAAAAAAAAATCTCCGTCTAATTTTCTATCTCATTGTTTTTAAAAATGAATGACCACACTGTAAGTCACAGAAGAAACCTGCTATTTTGTTAGTAAACCCAAATAAAGTTGCATACACAATATGAATACAGCTCCTGACAACTGCCTCTGCACTATCGGGACTCCCGTGGCTTAGAAGACTGGAGCAGGGAGGCCACCACTTCTCCGTTCCTTTCTCTCCTGGGGAGCCAGGCACCAAGGCCTTGAGAGCAGAAGAGTATGCATAAAGGCCATCAAGTTGCCACAGCCTCCCTCCAGACAGCTGGGGGCTCCAATGGCAAACCAGCCTGCGTCCCTAAGTACTTCCAGTAGGTGGGGGTGTCCCAGTGCACAGAGCTTGAGGGTGCAAAAGCAGCAGAAATGATTAACTGGCAGGGCCTGCAAACAGCTGTCCACATCAGTCCTGGTGGGGGTCGGTGGGGGCCCAGCTGCGGAGAACAGAGTGCAGACACAAAGAAAAGGAGGCTGCTGGGAGCAGAGGCAGGGAGCCGAAAAGGATCATTTTTTATCTAAAATATCCTTAAGACATACAAGTGTTTTTTGGGGTTTTTTTTGTTTTTTTTTTTTACTTTTTTTTTACTTCATTCTCACACTACTAACCAAGCCAACCGGTATTTTTTTTTTTTTTAAGTTACATTGTGCTAAGCTTTTTCAATACAGATTTAAAAAAAAAAAAGCATGAATTAAAAAAAAAATCAGACAAGGGTTCAGCAACTACGGCTCTGTTTATATTTTAATGTTTGATACATGAGTGCCTCCATGGCGGAAGAAAGGCAGTGAGAGAGAGAGACAGACAGACAGACAGACAGACACAGACACACAGAGAAAGACAGAGTTGCTTGTTAGCTTTAGTGCCAATCACAGACACTTTATTTTCCTCCCATGTCTTTCAAAATTATTCAAAATTAAAACTTCACCCCTCCCTGCCTTTATGTTTTGGGGGTCCACTATTATAAATACAAGGGGGCTGCTGTCTACCCAACAGCAATGAGAGTCCAAGGCCAATCGATGAAACACACACACACACACACACACACACACACACACACACACACACGCCCATAGCCAGTCCCGTCTGGTCCAACTCTCAAGTTACAGGTTTACTCGGCAAGTCTAAATAATATTCAAAATGATAAATGGCACCCCAAGCCCAGCATCTACCATCAATCTTTTTTTAAGGAACATCCATCTTCAATAACGTACGTTTGAATCATGTGAAGCCAGGAGCCCTGAGACTCATTTATCCCACCCCTCACATGCGGGGCCTTGCTTGAATGATACCTGTCAACTGCTTTCCCCACTCCGGACTAAAGGGAAGCAAAAGAAGGGGGGAGAGAGAAGGACAGGGAAGTCACACAGCACGGGAAGCTGAGCGGTGTGGCTCCGCAGAGCACATAAAGGGATACAGCATCTTTGGTACCGCGGCCAATCTTGTACCCTCATGCCACACCACACATCCTGAAGACAGCCATATACAGGGCAGGCTGTAGCCTCCCCTCTCCCTGCCTCTCTTCTCTCCACCCTCTGCCTCTCTCACCAAATCAGCAGAGCTCCTAGAGCAAGCCACACTGTACTGTACTGGAGGAGGAGGGGACAACTGGCCTTCCCTCCCCTCGCTGTTGTCTGGCCGGGCCCATATGATAAATGACATATGTCATTCTGTCAGGAGGAAAGGGTGGGTCAGTGATGTATGAGTCCGCTGAAAAGGAAATCGACTGTTTGGCATGGCGAGGCTCTTCTCCACCAGGATTTAGTTTCAGAACTCTGAAATGAATTCTCCGACGTTTCAAGTGCATACTTAGGGCAGGCTGCCGGGAGGCCTGGGGAAATCGCACTTTATCCTCCCCCTGTCCTTCCGATGGCACGCGCTTGTACACACACACACACACACACACACACACACACACACACACACACACACACACCCTAAACCAATCCTACTACCAGATACCTGGAAAAGGCCACGTGCATGTCAGCATCCTCAACAGTCGCACACCGGGGGTTGTTAAAAATATGATTTAAAAAAAAGCAGAATGAAATGGAGGGCAGGGAGGTTAGTCCTTTTATTTATTTATTTTTTAATGGCAAAGGGCTGACACAAAAGCAAGATAAAAATTAGCATGTTTGAAGTAATCGGCCCGCAGCTTGACATCTGCATAGTAAATTTTAAAGGAAAAAAATGTGTCAGACAGCCATGCGCCGATGCGCCCTCCCCCCTTTCATTAGCTCACTGCCAGGGTGGTACCGCTCAACCTCATTACAGCGGGAGGATTTATGGAGCTGAACCCAATGGCAAAGAAAAGGCATCTGTCAATAATTGTAGGAAGCTGCACTCACAGCTTTGAAATCTCATTAAGTATGCAGTTATCAGGCATAAAGATCAAAAACATTACTCAACTCCGACAGAATCTTATGGGGGAACATTAATTAGCAACAGGCCTACAGTACAAAAAGAGAGAGAGAGAAAGAAGGAGAGAAAGAGAGAGAGATGGGGGGGAGACTTCCTCTCACACCTGCCCAAACCCACAAACCTAAAGCAACACTCCCCCTCCCGCCCGAAAAAAATAATTCCCGGCATCTGAGACTGATCAAGAACATGAAACGAAAGACACACACACACACACACAGAGAGAGAGAGAGAGAGAGAGAGAGAGAGAGAGAGAGAGAGAGAGAGAGAGAGAGAGAGAAGGGGTGGGTGGCGGGCAGCGAGGGCGGGTAGAGGGAGGCGGGGCGACCCGTTGAGAAAGGCCTGGCGGTGAGGACAGAAAAGGAAGGAGCTGTCAAACTTGAGGAGGATGTCAGCGCCCGCCCTGATTACAGGGGCCTATGCAGTTCACAGACCTTTTATCATTCCACCCATCAAAACCAGCCTAAGAGTCAGAGTCTGAGGACTTGGGGCTACAGGTCTGCGGCCCAGGCTGGGTCCAGACACAGGACTGTCCCTTTAGACCTAGACTAACCTGCAAGGCAGGACACCCACCTGCCCAAGGCCTGCTTTCCTGGGAATTAGGCTGCAGCCAGGCACCAAAGCCAACAAGATCCTTGGAGGAGCCCTGGACACAAGGTGGGGCATCTCTGCCACCTTCACACACCTTTTTCATCTTCCTAGAAGGCACTGGAATCCCCCTCTCACACATGCACCTTGGCTTATTTTTGTGTGTGATCATTTGAAGCACACGAAGGTCAGGCATGGTGACACGGGCCTGTCATCCTAGCATGCAGGAAGCTGCAACAGCCTGGGCTACATAGCAAGATGCTGTCTCAAAAACTCACATATAAATAAATAAGTAAATAAATAAATAAATGGAAATCTCACAGAAACTACTGTTGTCAAGTTCACCCTGGGTCATGAGGCTTTAAAAGATTCTCTGTAACTACGGGGGGGGGGGGGGGGCAGTGGGGAGGGTGGCTACAGTCGGGCATCCAAAAGATCAACAAGCCGCTTTAATCCAAGGTACCCAAGAGGAAAAAACAAAATTAAACAGTATGTTTCTTTGGCCTGCCACATGGCCCACCACTTGCAAGCTGCATTGGGAGAAAATAATTTACGCATGATGGGAATTTCCCCATGAGCCTTTTACCCCCAGGATCTCAGGCAAACTTCTGTGCCCTGTGGAAGGGATGGATCCATTCTGGGCACACTGAACCTGGAAGTGTGAGCAGTGAGGTGGCTGCAGTACAATGTGCAATCTCAGCCCTGGCACATCATGAACAGTCTCACACACATATACTCGTGTGTGTGTGTGTGTGTGTGTGTGTGTGTGTGTGTGTGTGTGTGTGTGTAAGGATAATGAAGTAAACAGGCTGCATTTTATTTCCCTCATTATATTATTAATATAAAAAAGTGATCTTTTCCACTTACCATAAGCACATGGATTCTCTCTCTCTCTCTCTCTCTCTCTCTCTCTCTCTCTCTCTCTCTCTCTCTCTCACACACACACACACACACACACACACACACACACACACACACACAGCATTTCCCATAATTCTACACCATGAGAAAACCCGAGGATCAGAGATCTCCCAGTTCCCCACTCCCTCCCATGCCAGCCTCTGGTGTCATGACCACTTCTAAAGCCTTTACCTCTCTCCTCCACACCAGACAAAACCTTCTCTTAATTAGCCACATCTTTAAGGAAACTGGCATTAAGATCCCTAGGCAACAGGCTCAGAGATTCCTTCAAGCCAAGGAGCCATCCTTTGGAATCCCAGTGAACTCAGCTCAAACCAATTGTCACCCATGACCCAAAATAGTTAGCAGCACTTGTGTACAAACCAGACTCTGGAAGAAATGTTAGCGTTCATTACAATAAGGTGTTTATATTTTTTTGTATGCTACAACATTACCTTTATTATGTGTAACATCAAAGTGATTATAGCAATTACATCTAACAGAATTAATTACATCATTCCAGGATACATAATGCATTAGAGGTAAGCCAAAGAAAGAAAACATCTTGATTGTAGTAACTATTGTTGGTTAGGCTTTCTCCAGCAGCAATGCCAATCCAGTGGCAGCTTGTAGGGCCCTGGAAGCTGAGAGGTTTCAGAAGAGATCAGGCTATTTTCTTAAAATGAAGTGACGCTTTTGCTTAATAATATGTTGGCGCTAGGGGACATATAAAATCGATTTAATATTTTTTAAGTGTAAATCTTTAAAAGGTGCTGGTTCATTCACCCAACCAATGTTACAACATAAAGAAAAAAGCACATGGGTGAAAGACTTACAAGTCTTTACGTATGCAAAATAAATGCACTCAAGGCTTCATTAATATTAATTTAAATTCAAAACCCATTTACATTAAATTGTTCATTAAAAATTGCCTATTTTATGCAACATGCATTTCTCAAAGAACTCAGAGGAAACTGAATACATAGGGCTAAATTTAATGATGGGGACAGAATATCAGAAGTAAATGAATTTGAGTCATCGCACGTAGAGCCCTTTACTCTCCATTAAGAAAAGGGACTCCAGTTCGGGAAACGAGCGAGAATTTGGAGTATTTTGTTTTCTACTACCTTAGACTTATGAAGAAGACATCCTGGTTTATCACAGACAAGGAAGAAGAAGTGGTATGTGTGTGTGTGTGTGTGTGTGTGTGTGTGTGTGTGTGTGTGTGTAGGGAGAGGGAGAGGGAGAGGGAGGGAGGGAGGGAGAGAGAGAGAGAGAGAGAGAGAGAGAGAGAGAGAGAGAGAGAGAGAGAGAGAGAGAGAACAGAGGCCAGTCAGCGAGCCTGCTTTGAGCCTCGGTTTCCAACTCCACTCAAAGGCACGGAGTGTTAAGCTTATGCTTTTAAGAATGTGCCTCACTGAGCATTTCCCACTAGTCATCTCCACAAAAAACTGACAGTTCACCTCTCCTCTATCTTCTGTCCTTTATTGTCCTAGTCAGGAGACCAAGAAGTATGACAAGGAGTGGGTGAGTTCCTTGTTTGGCCCCCTCCCTCCTCAAGACAATCTGAACTTCCCGTTTCCCCAACAGCTGTTCTGGATGAAGAAAGCACAGTTATAATTAATAACATGTGTCCTGACAGTATGGATTACTAATTTATCATAAAGCCCAAATAAATTTAAATTATGCTCCAAGAACCACACCTTTGCATATGTGAACGAAGAAAGTAGAGAGATGGTCAGAAAGTCCAAGCTATACAACTTTAGCGAAATGCCCTTTTTAAGTCTCAGCACATCTCCTGGGCTATTTAGGTTGGAGCAGTGGGAAAATTTACAGAATTGAAGCTAATTAAACCCAAAGAATCCCAATGCTGATCAAACCAAGTGTATTGTGCTAGAAATGTCTTTTTTTAAATGAGGCTTATAAAATATTCAATATTTGGTCAAGGACACTATGTAATTCTCTCAATAATGATTCCTAAATCTAGAGTCTGTGGCCTTAAGCCGGCCATGTTGTGCTACTGTCTTCTCAAAGATTATTTCCAAGAATGCACCGACTTACTCTAGCCACAAACAGCGACCTGAATTTTTAAGTCCACACTCAACGTAAATTTTTACACATGCTGAAAAAATTAAGGGAGGCTCCAAAGTCCATCCATTTCTTACAATGCAGGTTAAAAAAAATTCAGAAAGAGAGGAAAAAATATATTCATAGTCATTGTTTAGTAGGATTTAAAAATTAATTGAATGACTAACTGCAAATACTGGAAACTAGAATTAATCTGTCTGGATTTAAAAAAAAAAGGCTTACAGACATTTAAATGCATGTATCAGGACACTTTATCAACCTAACATAAAATTGTCATCTTATCTTATTATATGACTATTTTATGCATGTGTCAAAGAATTTAAAAATGACTGCCTGTCTATTGAGTCTAATTACAAGTGCACATTTTCTGCCTGGATGTTCAAGCCTACACCATTGTTACCAAATAAAATATATTGTATTCACCTTTCATTTTTACCTTCAGACACAGAAACCACCACTTAGAATGTAAGTAAAGCAGGAACATGCACCAGGAGCATCTCACAGGGTCCCTGGTTTGGCCTGGCCTCCCTGCACTCGGGATATGGTAAGGGTAGAGTATAGTTCCCAGGACCAGCAGCTTCAGTGGGCTGGATACTAGCACAGAAGGGTAGACACAGACCACTCCACGTTTTATTTTTTAACTACAAGGCCAAAGCTATGCATGGTTTGTTCAGTAGCACATAGGAATAGAAACTGGGCCTGCAGGGAACCCTCACAAGGTTGCACCTGGAGTGCCTGATGGGCTTAAAGGAGGCTGTGACATCAGGACCATGGGACACTTGCCAGTTCCTTGCTCTTCTTCATGTCTGTGTTTTGCAGCCTAGCCAGACCTCATTCCGCAGCCCACATGTAAAGAGAAAGCACCCGGGAGCGAGAGCAGGTCCACACAGTTAACACGATCCTTCTCCTTGCAAAAGTGTCAGGCTAGACTGAATACAGGTTTGCATCCTACAAACTCACCTAGGTCTCACAGCATCTCCCAAGGCCCTGAACACAGTCACCTTCCATTCCCATCACTTCACTAACCAATCTTCAGTCAAAGAGAGGAAACAGAGTTTTGAGGCAATCTGGAGAATAACTGTTGGTCTATTAGCTATTGACATCCTCCCTCACATTCAGGAACACGCTCAAGGCAAACCCAAGAACGGAATGACAAGGACCTCTGGCCACAATCAAGGGTTGCCCTGGAGTGTACTGAACCCCTCCCTGACAGTTGTCAGGATCACGGAGTTGGGAGCACAGAATCTGAATTCTGGAAGGTTTTCCTTCCCAGGTAGAGGCCCACAGGATGATTCCTTGACTGGTGTTTTTCCTTCGTTGACTTAATTTTCTTTTTTTATGTCTATAGTTCCCTTGGTTTCAAAGGGAATGGGGAGGGAAAAAAACACAGGCCAGGCATAGCCAGTTCTGTGCCACCTCACCCTAGAGAAGACTGCCTGTCCAAAGGAAAAATATGTGGCAGGTCTGAGAGGAAATAAATTCACAAGGCAGATGCGGGCATGTCGTCCTGAGTGCTCGGGGCTTCTAAGAGAAAAGGCAAAAGCTGCTGGCGGGAGCTACCCTAAGTAGGAAGCAGCTTGATGAAGGTGTCATAGGCACACCACCAGGTGAGCCACCTCTTAGGTGGGCTGCTTTTCAGGCATGCGAATGTCCACTGGTAATGGCAAAGACCTTCAGCCTATGCCAGGTAAACCAGAGTTCAGCGACACCAGCTGATCCTAGTCCCTTTTACAAAAGTCAGGAGGCCTGAACACTGACCCTCACAATGCTACCCACCTAAGAACTCTATAGAGGAACAGTCCTTTGCAAGGAAAAAAAAAGAATCCAAAAGTCACTGATGAGTTGTTGCTCACTGAAGATTTTTTTAAAAGCCGAACAGTGTTCTGTGATATATCCTCCAGAAAATGTACATACGTGGATAAAATATAACATGCTGTTAAGGATTACTCTAATTCAGCACTGCTATTTTCTGAAAATACTTGTTTAAAAACAGGTACTATAACTGGGGGGAGGGTTCTATTTTAAGCAAGGAATAACGCTATTTTGTCTAAAGAACACTGGCCATTTCTAACCCAGCTTCAACGGGCAACAACAATCTTCCACTACCAATGTCTGGCCTTTTCGTTGTCCATGCTCTGAGGAAGGAAACTCCAGCCCAGATTTCTGACCAGCAGGTGAAGACACGCCTCTTTCTTTCCCATTCTCCCTCTCTGCAAAAAGACTCTAAATCATGCATAATTTCTATTTTCAAAAATCTAAATTGCAGAACTCCGTCTTTTCAGGGATTCTTGGAGCCTGCTTTGGCCTCTCAGAGAGCTCTGTTACATTTGGCCTAGATAGAAAGCCTGCATGCACCTGTGTGCTTCGTCTGCAGGCTCTCCCCAGCTCTGGGCCCTTTGTGGTTGTTATTCTACCCCAGACCATTAAAAGGGCCCTAATTCCTATGACATGATTATCCAGGTACCAAAGCCCATTTGTCACCTGCAGCAGAAAATTGAGTTAATGCACAACTAAAGGCAGCCAGGACTGTGTAATATCAACTTGATTACATCAAACTAGCTGCAAACCTAATTCTGCTGCATGACACTGCGTCAAGCTTGTCATCTCCAATCATTAAAGCTGTCAGGAATCCATCAGGTTTACAGCTAATTAGGTGAACACTAATGAAGCTGGCAAAACAACTTTTCTTTTTTTATGGCTGAGCGGACCTTTCAGTTTGGGGGGGGGGGTGTTGGATTCCCGAGTAGTCTCAAGGTTGCTGTGGACAGGATTTCCAGTCACCAATCAGCAGACATCTTTCTTTTTCCCACTGCCTCTCTATCCGTACAAAGCCATCAATTTGTCATCACTCCCAGGATGTCCCAAAAGCCGCTGTGGGAAGTGAAAAAGGAGGGAAACAGAAGTTCCTAGTCCATCCATCCAAACAAGCCGACGGAACAAAACGGCACCCCTCACACAGCTCACTTACGGGCCTGCGCGCACTCAGAAGCAGCCTAACTGTGGAAGGGTTTTGTGTGGAGCTCTTCAGTCATGCCGCGCCCCTCCTCCACATGTCCATTAGGCAGAGGCATTCTGATAAAGTAAATCCAAAACCAGGGTATGAGAAAGAATGAAAGCACTCATTCTGCCAACTTCTGATTGACCATTAAGCTATTGATGAATGTGCCTGTCAGGAGAGAGACAATTAAATCAAATATGAAACAAAGTCGTTTTGACGGGTCATTTTGATAGAGCAAAGCCATTCTTCCATCTCCCATTCGTCCTGCAGTCAGGTTTTTATATAATGAATTTTCCTTAACTGACCTGAGATTTCCTGGCTGGCTTAAAAGTGCAAAAAGGTTAGTGAACAGGTTGCTTTACAAAAGAATAATAAAATGAGTAAAAATCACGCTAACAGCACATTTGAGAAACTTGTCATATGGACAGGGTGGAACAGCAAAGCCAAACTACAGAGTTCAAAATCACATGGAAAGATGCAACCACATATGCTTCATTGGATGGAGGCACAGATACCTTAAAAATGTGTACCCGAAAAGGAAAGAAAAAAAATCACAGACTGGAAGAAGCCCAAGACATTCCTACTACCCAACTTTGTAAAGGATGCCTCCAAAGTTTCAGAGTTTATTTTGGGGAGATAAGCTCACTGCTAAAGCCTGGAATTTAAAGGAGGAGGTGGGATGAGCAGGCAGCATCAGTGAGGAGGTGATCTCTCTGTTGGGATCTTCAAACTTTCTAAATGTAGGTAATACCGAAAACATGCAAGCATTCATGCACCAAACCAAGTTTAATCCCTCCTAAGCTTTCTTCATAACACTGACAGGCCAGTACACTTCTGGGAGAAGTTCCTTCTCTGTGACCCTGATAAAGAGACTGCAGGCCAGAGTGCAGCTGAGGTGGAAGCCAAGCCAGTCTGATGGTCATCACCATCACCACTAGCCTGGGTACCACCATCACCAGCCTGGGTACCAACAGCACGCAGAACAGTACCTCAGTGACCCTTTTCTCAGCCCTCCCCCCTTCTATCAAAAAAGACGTGAAAGGGAAGAAGACTGAAGAAAAGGACTCCTAAGCAACCCTCCCCTTCAGGCAGCATCTGAGTCTCTGCATGTCCGAGTGTTACTCATATCAAAATACATCACGTCCATATGTGGTCCTCTCTCAGCAAGCCGCCCCAAATCCCTGAAGTTGCACTGACAGGGCCCTCCTGACGTCATGGAGCTTGGCCTCACTATTGCAAGTGATTTATTGATGTTTATTGGGAATGAATAGATCAAAGGCACAGGCATGACGGGCGATCAATCAGTCATCAAATCAAGGGTGGCAACCGGCCAGAAACCCTTCTTCCAGCCAACGTGCTCCTAACCGACATTATTGCAAAATAATGTTATGTGTGTGGGTTTTGTTTTATTTTCAATGATTCTTTTTTCCAGAAAAAAAAAAAGCAGCTCAGTCCTAACAGAAGTTGACGTTCCTGGTGGAAAGGGGGGGGGGGGGAAGTACTCAGATATGTCCCAGAACTAAGTGCTAGAAGAGGGTAGAGAACAGCAGCAGAAAGAGAGGGAGGGGGTAAGAAGATATTCACGAATGGAGGGAATGTCAGCATCCAACACTGACCTGACAGTCATCTGACAATACCCAGACCCTGTGCGCTCTGGTTTCCACCGCTGTACCCGGTTTGGGCCCAATAAATGAAGAATCAATCGAATTAGCAGTAAGGTGGCCAGAGGGATCGGCTAGCTCACTCGCTGGCTAGCTCTCGTCCGGATAGGCACCGGGTAGTACCCAGGACAACACGGAAGGTGTCCCAGAGAACTCAGGTGACCCCGCCCGCCCCCCCCCCTCCACCGAAAGACACGGGTTGGAGAGCGCCTTCCCTGCTGCAGCCAGAGCGGCGGAGGTGGGGATCTAGCCCAGCTCGGTAGTCTCCGGGAGGGTGTGCGAGCGGGTTGAGCGAAGAGCGTAGCGGGGCAACCGGGGGGTGCGCGCACCCAGGCAGGAAAGCCGCGAGCAGACCGGGCTCCCGGAGTTACTCTGAGCCCGCAGAGACAGAGAGAGGGAGAGAAAGAGGCGAGGAGTGCGGCGAGCAGCGCGGGGGCCGGCAGCCCGGAGGCGCGGCGCGAGCAGAGGAAGAGGAGGAGGACTGGAGGAGGAAGGGGAAGCCGCTCGTACCTGCTGCGCGCCGGGGCGCCTGCTGCTTCCTCCTCGGCATGATGCTTCTCCCGCGACTGCCGCCGCCGCCGCTGCCGGGCTGAGCCGAGGGAGGGAGGGGCGGCGGGGGGGGGGGCGAGGCGGGCCTGCTCGCAGCCTCCCCCCCGGAGAGCGGCCGCCCGCAGGATGCTGCTGCGCCCCGGCTCTCCGCGTCCCCCCCTCGCTGCGCTCCGCCGCGATCCCCGAACGTGCGGAGGGAAGGAGGGCGGGCGAGGGAGGCGCGGGGAAGGAGGAGCGCGGGGGGAGGAGGAGGAGGCAGAGGAGGAGGAGGAGGACCACGCTGCCGGCGGAATGGGAAGTTTGACAAATCGCTCCAGAGGCCCGAGGAGGAGGGGGCGGGGAGGAGCGGTCGCCCTGCCCCCCCCCGCCCCGTCCCTAGACGAGGTGCGCGGGGTTCGGGGCTGGGGGGCGGGGAGAGAGGGAGGGGAAGGCGGGCAGAGGGATGAGAGGAGGAGCCCGCGAGCGACCCCGGCCGGTCCTGCCCCGCTTCCCGCCCCCAGACAGGGAGGTCAAGGCATCCGGGGGTGGAGGTGTTGGGGGTGGGGGGTGCAACCGCCGCCGCGGCCCGGGGCTCAGCGGTCCAGTCTTCTGCCCACGGCGCGGCTGGAGCGGCGGCGTCGGCAACAGGCAAGCTTAAAGGAAAAGGAGATGATCGTGTCACTCGCCTGCCCGCGGGGGCGCCCCCAGCCCCGGCCCCGATGCCTGCCTAGGACCCCCGCCCAAGTCCAGCCACCCAGAGCCGGCCCTCAGCCTCCGCCCCGTGCGTTCACGCAGGGGAGCGGGACCCGCCCAGCAGAGCCCGTCCCGGGGAGCCCGCATCCCCCGCCCAACCCTCCTTCCCCACCCGGGCTCGTCCGGGGGCCGCTCCCGACTGCCCCTCCCGGCCCGCACTCCTCTCCACCCGCCGCGTGCAAAGCCTCAGAGCACTCCCCAGCTCGGGATGGTGCCCCTACAAAGATCCCAGGGCCCCGGGGCGCACCAGAGTGAGGAGGCACGGGCTACCATGGGTGTGGGCCCTGGGGCTCTTCTCCTGGGACCCTCCGTGGCTACTTCTCTGTTTTTTTACCCCGAGGCAAACTTTCCCAGGCGTGTTTCGGGGGCCAGCATAGGAGGGGACACCTCCAAGTTTCCTTTACTGACTTTGGGACGATCACAGTCTCTGCACCCCGCGTCTTGCCCCCTTAGGCTCCTGGCCGCGCCCCCCACCCATGGCGACAGCGGGTTTCAAGGCGGGACGGGGGCGGCAAAAGAAACTCGGACTCCGCTGCCCATCCCCCGCCGGGCGCGTCCTAGACAGGGGACCACCCCAACCGCGCCGGGTTTAGGGCCAGTTCTGGACGAAGGGGGATTGATTATTGATTGGGTGATTGGGGTTGCAGACGCTCCAGGCGGACTCGGCCGATGCGCCTAGGGAAGGAGGCAGCTGGCGGGGTGCGTTGGCGACAGGGCGACGAGGGCTCACTTACTCTGGTGGTGAGGGCGCCGGTAGGCTGGAATTCACGCGGGCGACCCTCGGGCGGCGGCGGTGGAGCGGCAGCCAGAGCCCGAGCGGCGCGGGCGGCGGCGCATCGATGCGCTGCGGGCTCGATTGCGTCTCCCTGGGCCAGCTCTTAGGCCGAGAATGGGGCGGCCGCGGCGCAGCGGGCTCAGGGCGCTGGTGGGCGGTGGTGGCTTGGGTGGCCTCTGGGCCCCCAGCTCCCCGGAACTGCAATGTGTCTGGGCGCGCAGGCTGGGACCCTGGCACCCATGCGAGCCCCGAGGCCCACAGTCCACCCGAGGGCCCGCGCCCTGCGCCCCAGGACTAGCCGCCTGAGCGCACTGGAAGCTGCAAGCCCTGGCCTTGCTTGCTTGCTGCTACTGCTGCTGCTTCTTCTTCTTCTTCTTTTTTTTTTTTTCTTATTATTTTGAACTTATTCTTATGTTCCCTCTTCTTCAGCTCTGTCTCTTTTTCATGCTTTCTTGTGGTTGCTTTTTCAAGTTTTGAAAGTTCACAGCGTGCTTTCTTTTTCTTGTAGACTTGGAGACCAAGATCTCACCCTACCGGTAAGATCAAAAGTCTCCGCTCGCCACCGGCCGGCGGGCTTGGGCTGGGTCCTGACGCCTGCCTGAATGCCGAAGTGCGACTGCTGTCCTCCGGGGCTATAAAGCCCGCTCCAATGCCTAGGCGCGCCGGAGCTCTCTGAGTTAAACTGGTACGGATCCCGGGTGGAGCAGAGAGCCCGAGGCGAGTTGAGGCCGGGCTCCCGGGCTGCCTGTGTGGGGGGCGTACTTTTGGGTGGGTACAAACCCGGAGCGCTTGGTGCTTGTGACCGCAGAGACTGAAGCTGCGTTTCCTCCAGGCCAGGGAGACACGGCCCCAAGGGCGCGTAACGCTTCTTGCGAGCGAGGGATCGGTGAGTCGAGTGGCCCCGCCGTTGGCCTCACGGTTCAGCTGGCCACAGGGCCCCTCTTGCCTGGAGGAGGGTCGTTGCTGATGGAGGTCAGACCCCGAAGGTCCCCAGCTCACGTTCCAAGAGCGGAGCACCCATTTAGGCACGCCGGCGGCGACGTGCTTACAGCGCTGGGTAACGCGCACCGGGAGTTCGCCCAAAGGATGCTTCCCTCTCCCTTTCCTTCCCTTTGCTGCTCTCTCAACCTTCGTTCCTTCACCGTGCACCCCCTCCCCGTGCCGCGGCCTAAGGGCTGGTCCCCTTGTTGACTGCCGGCCCCCTTGCTCGCCAGTGCCTAGCCCTCCCTGCTCAGGAACGGCGCGCCGTGTGATCCGCCCTAACATCTGTCCGTCCAACCATTGGCGCATCCATCAGTGTCAATGGGCTGCACATTGCAGCGACAGCCTGTCACGCACAACTCGGGCTGTGCGGAGTGCACACTGAGACCACACTGCCTTGCCCGGTGGGGCACTCAAACAGACTCGGCCGGCTTGGCATTGACTGGATTCTTGATTTCTACTGAGTTCTTTTAGCTACATGCACCTATTCACCCTTAATTTGGGGATCTCAACACGTGCATAGTTTTTCTGGTTATTCTAGGGATGAAACTGAGGAAGTGGGCAAGGTCAACCTAGTTCTTATATTTCACTAGGGTTTATCTTCGCTTCTGCGGCAGCGCTGGGTGTAATTAAAAGAGAAAAGTTCTCCAAATTCGCACAAAATAGACCCTGAAACTACCTGAGTGCGGGACCTTAAGTCCCTCAACCTGGGCTAGGTGCTAGGTTGTGGAGTTCACCCGCTGCACTTAGCAAGATTTCAAGGGGCTGGGGACAACTTTGCATAACCGGGGCTGACTGCTGGCTGCTTCCCAGGGCCTGACCGGGAGAAATGCAGACCGATGGACTCAGGGAAAACGAAGGGTTCCATTTAGGGAGAAATGGCGTCTGGGTAGCAGTGAGTCTGTAATTCATTTATCATTACAAAAATAAGGGCAAGACCTTGAGAAACCGGCGCTTGCAGATAGTTTCTGGCTACCTGGGCTACAGTTTCGAGTTCTCCCTATTGTACTTCTTTGCTTTCCGCTCCTTCTGCAACTACCCAGATGGTAAACACACACACACACACACAGGTGTCCCTGATGAGTCTGGCCCTCCCCAAGGCCTTCTGTTTGCTCTAAGAACCTCAGGGGAAGGGCATGTGCAGGTTTCTACCCCTATGACATCTGAATGAAGCCTACCCGGCAATTGACCTGACTTTATTATTATTGTAAATATTTCTGTCGACTGTCCTGCCGGCAAACAACCCTTCTGGCAGTTCATATTATATCGCGGTTAGGGAATTCTGAGGGGGAAAGAGCCCCGTTCAGGCAAGCGCTGTTTGCTGGGTTCTGGAAAAGGTCAGGAAGCGTTGGGCAGGCATGCTCGGGAAAGTAGCCTGTGCTGCAGGGTCTAGGCTCCACACACAGCGGTCCAGCTGTTTTCACACTCTACTGGAGGGCGGAAAAGCCCGTGCGTGGTGGAGGAGACAGAATTCTGTAAAGGATATACGATGTATAAAACGTTTACCCGGTTCTTCATAGAAACTCGGTTGTCTTTTAAAAGCACAACAGGCTTTCAGTCACCTAGGAACTTCTGATCCGCTTTGAATTGTGCTGGGTTGTAAGTGTCTAAATCAGATACTTCTACCTCAAGGTGCAGAGTTTCTGGGAATAATTTCTTAAGCCCCTGAAATAGAAGGAGGAAGAAGGAGCTGAAGGAAGTGAACCGATTCACCTAAACACCCAGTGGCAAAAGCACATGAAACTGTGAGCTGGCATCTGGGTCAGAGACTTGCCTTGGAATTAGGTGGTCATATATATTATTAGCCCTTCCCACTCCCTGCAGCCAAGAAGGCAATCCTGACCACCAAGACTGTATCTCATACTCAGTGGAAACCAGGTGCTCCACTGTCTCCAGATGGGCAACAATCTGCAGAAGCCTTCCAAAGAGAGTTAGTTGTCTAGGTCAAGGGTTAGACATCCTACCCAGCTTTTCCAATTTTTGAGCCTTGGATTTCCATTCCTGGGACCTTTTTACCATAGGTCTCACCCACCTTGGTTAGCCTGAGCCCCCTTGAGGGTAGGGTATTATCAATTACAGGCATGGCTCAAAACAAGTGTTTGGAGGAGCAAGGGGCTGACCCCCAGCGCAGTATACTGTTTATAATTATACCATGCAAAGTAGTAGCTTGGCCACTGCCTGGAGACAGCCAAGTTTGTGTTCCAGGTGGCCACTGAGAACAGTTAGATGACAGCCCTCCTGTTCCAGCAAAAGCTAGGGTGTGTCTTCAGTGGAGTGCCCACCAAGAGGTGTCCTGCATGCCACCATTCTAGGGAAGGAGCTAGGATTGACTGGTGTTCCTGAAACACCTGGAGCCTAAACTCTGACCTCAGAAGGGGTACCTGCTGGGTCCATGAAAGTGTCACCTTGAAGGACAAGGACTCTGGAAGCCTTTGGTGATGGCATGGGCCTTTGGCAACACCCCAGGGGTGGGCCTTGACCCAGAGTCCAGCACTAAGTCCTCTCCAGTCTGAAGTGGTTGGGAAGCCTCATGAACCTGCTTTTCCCTCACTTTTCTGGGTTAGGCAGTGATTGGGAAGTGCCAGAGGTCCTGAGACTCCTACTGCTTACACACCTCAGCCTGGAAACTGGGCTTTAGTCCCTGATAAAGCTGGAGGTTAGGGCCTGAGGCAGGTGGTAAACTGTTTGCTAAAGGTACTTTTACACAGCAGTGAAGTTTGCTTCTCTTTTTCCAGTAGCTTTGTTTTAAGAAACCAGATGTTTTATCTGTGAGTTCTCTCAAGAACTTTTACAGTTTGGACATGAAATAAACCTTTGAAAATTGGGGCGGTATATTAATGCCACTTCTCTCAGGCTTCTGGAGAGTGGTGTGAGATGCATTGGGGAAGAAATTAAGGGTGAGGGGTGGCAATCTTGGGAGAAAAATCAGAGAATGTTTTTATGCAAAATCAAGAATTAGTTTGGGAAGTGCGAAGCACTTTCCAGAGCCAACAGTGGTGGTATACACTGTACTTACTCGTGCAGGCACACTCCCCAATCCCCTCATGGTATGGTGTCTAGTTTGCAAATGTCTTATGTCTTGGGACTCGGAGGTAAAGGCTCAGCTTCACCTACATGGCCAATGCAAATCTGCAGGTTTTCAGCTGAACTTCTTGACTTGAAGACAGAAGGGCTTATGAGCTTCTGTCTCCTGTAGCCTTGATGCTGGTGACCAGTCCAGCTGCGGATGGGATGCGGATGGGGCAGGTTGGAAGCTAGTTGACTAGAGGAGGACTTTGGTTACAAATTCCAGGGATGATGCCTCCCCACCCCAAGAGAGCTTGTGCCTGCAGGTTTCCCTTCTAGTTGCTTCGTCCCCACTCCCCATCCTTGATTCCCAGGCAGTTAGCAAAGCATTTAAAGAAAAGCAAAACAAAAACTAAACCTAACTTAGCAGCGGAACAGAAGGTGAATGATTAGGGTGGTATAGGGTCTGGGCTTATGCAGGCAGCCTAGTTACCCACAGTGCCTGTGGGGGGGGGTTGAGGGGGGAGGCGATTCCTTCTCCCTCCTCCCCACCCTACAGTCTTTCCTGCATACTCAGCAGGGCATTTTCAAACACCTCCTTTTTCTTCCGAAATGCTTTTTCATTCGTTTACCAAAGTTTCAGAAAACTTTTTGGAGACCAAAGATTAAATAAAGAAAACAAAAAGTCTTTGTATTTCCGTCTAAAGAGGACAGAACTGCATTAAGCCCATTTGAAAAACAGTTACCAGTAAAATGCCCTTCGGTCAGGTCCCACCTGCGGACTGGGGTTCTAAGGTGGAATTTCCCCGAATCTCTCCTACATCATTGCAAGCTCCCTCTCCAACTCCACTGGGTGAAATAGATTTATAGAAACTGTTTGGACATTTTAAAAACCAACAAAACCCATGTTAAAGATCGCCATCGCCAGCCACAGTGGGACTCGCTCCTAGCCAGGAGTGCATAGCTCTTTGCTGATGGTGATGCGGAGATGCCCACCTGCTCCGGCGCGGCGGCGAGAGCTCCCGGATGTTAGTGACTTGATGCTGGTCTGAACCCCGGCTCTTCGAATAAAGGAGGAACAGGTCCCAGCAGTCAAAACACCCGGTCATTGAGCACCAAACAGCCCACCTTCCTTCCAGATGATCTCATTAACTGGCCAGGGAATTTACCAGACCACGAGGAATCTCGTTCCCTTTTCTCTCTTCCTACAGCGCTTCTCTTTTCTGTTTAATTCGTGATGATGTCTGACTGTTCCCACTTTCCAAACGGGGAAGACCAAACATAGCACTGAATAAGGGCAGGTAAAGAGGGGCAAGGGGCTCTATTCTTTTCTCCTTTGTATGTCTTGAAACTTGATAAATATCACTTGTATTTGGACGATAGGGGGCCGGAGGGTCAGATTATGTAATATTCAAGTGGTGTCTGGCCCCAGGGGCTCTTCCGTCTAGAAGATCTAAAGATCTACGCACACCCTTCACAGAAACCCTCACTAAATTTTGTCTGCTGTTTTCTGTCTTCTGTCTCTTGTATTTTCCTCCTCCTTTTTCCTTTTCTGTTTTTCTGTTCTGTTCTCTCTTTTGAGAGCCCTTCCTGGACCGTCATAAGAATTCTCAGGTTATTCATTTAGGATCTATGAGTTCTTCTCCCCAAGTCAAAGCTTAGCTGTCCCCACCCAGTGCACCAGTTCTGAAGGAACTAACTAGTTTGTGAGGTTTGTAGCTTTTGGGGTGGGGTGGGGGGACTAGAGGAAGGTCAGACACTGGTCGACACCTGGTATAAAATAAAAGAACATGTTAAGAAGTTTCAAAGCTGCCAATAAAACCCTTTAAGTGGCTTGTGATGCAGTGCCTGGAGTTGCTGCGATGGCATTGGTAAATGACTCTAATGTCCAAAGAAAAACATTACAAATGCCGCTGTCTGCGCCACCAATCGGGCGCCGCTCTCCAGCGCGGGCGGTGGCTCCTCTCTGGCTCGGAGGGCACCCGCATTTGCATGATAAATTGACCAGACTGGCGGCAGCCAATGAAATATTCAAATTAGGCGCGCGGGGGTGGGAGTATGGCAAAGTCCCTGGGGCTCCCCCTTTGAGCAGACAGCAGAAGCTGGCCTTGCCACCTCTCCTTTAGCGCCCTCCAGAGGCGGGACAAAGCGTCGCCTTTCTGGGACAGGAGGGTGGGAGGGTCTCGGGGAAGGGAGGTGGTACTCCACAGGTGCTCTTAGGCACAGGAAGGCTTTGGGGCTGGCCTAGTGCCTTAGGGATGCCATAGAGCTTCTACCCTACGCTTAAAGCAGTAGGAGTGCAGAAGCAGGTGGTGACTCTGAAGGAGCTTAGGCTGGCCCTTGGTACCTTTTCTAATAGTATTTTTGTTGTGCTGGCCCTTGGCTCATCTCAGACCACAGCTGACTTCCCAATGCCAACATTCTGGAGCAGACATGTTTAACCTGCCATGAGGGGAGGATTCCATACCAACAGGCTGGGGGCAGGTAGCCCAGCTTGGAGCTCTGCTAGACTCTCAGGCTTCACCAGGCCTGGGACTTCCAACTGTGGCCTGCTGCAGCAGCTTTGCTCCTGGGAATGGAGATGCAGGCTCCACCCAGATGCTGGCAGGAAATCACCTGGACAGAGACATTAGCAAAAAAGCACCCAGGCTCAAGGCAACCCCTATGAATGTGTACAAGGGGGATCATGTAAATTGCTAGTCAGCACATAGAAGTCCTGCAAGGGGATATACAAGAGAGTGTAAAGGGAACCAATTTTTAAACAGAACTGCCCTTGGTGACCAAGGAGTATTTGATTTCTCAAGTGCCTAGCAAGCCCGTCTTCTGGTCTAGCTACAGACTAATCTTCACCATCTTCCTACCCCATGCCAGCCTTAACCTAAGAGTTAGCACTGTACTCTGCTGTGGAGTGATGAGCACTTTATCCCCTCTCCCACTCACAAGGCTCTGAGTTGCCCCCCACCCCCTAGTTGCCCTAGACCATACTTAATCTCCAGCCCTTTCCCCAGTCCACAAGCATCTTTATGGGGTGATGTGAACCCCCTTTAAGCACCTTTTCCCTAGACAGGCTCAGCAGAAGTCAGCTGTTTACAACTGTCCTCCCTGGCTGTCAACCAAGGAGTCTCTGGGCATGCAGGAGCCTAGCCTCCTGATCCAAGGCTGGATCAGTAACTGTAAGGACACTAAGCAGTAAGTTTGACTTGCTGTCTTACAGTCTGTAATCCTAGCACCCTGAAAGCTAAGGTAGGAGGATTGAGATTTGGGGCTAGCCAAACGAACAAACCCAAGGAAAAATAGCAGGTACCAAAAAATCTGGGAAAGAGTTTGATTTTGGATCACTTGGCAGGTTTTTATCTCCATCCTCAAAGTAGGGTGTCCAATGAGAGGGGACTACCACATGAGCCCTTCCTGTCATTCAGGGTTTTAAAGAGTGTTGACTAAAGAGAGGAGGTTCTGATCTTGGGCCTGGTGGGAATGAATACTACGGCACACAGCTGGTAGCAAGAGCTGGTTCAAATACAAAAGGACATTTTCTCTTACGGCTAGCTCGTGTGTTTGGGGAGTTTCCACAAAGGAAGGCCTGGGAAGAGAGTGTCCCTATACCTGGTAGACCGTGTCTCAGGAAGTCCTTCTCAATCATGCTCAGACCTCAACTATGGGCAGGAAAGCTAAGGCTTGTGGATGGGTCTTGATCACCCTGCATCGCTGAAGTTTGTCATACAATTCCTTCTATAAATGCAAGCAGCTAAGTGGAAAGGTAGGAACACAGAGGGTGCCTCTCCAGCCCAGCCCTGAGCCTTCTGTCCTTTGAACCATTTACAATGAACAAGCCACTCAGTTCCTCTTAGAAGGCATGATCTGTATTTATACTCACTTGCACCTATTCTTGGCAAGTAAATGCAAGCTTTGGTATTAATAATGGGAGGCTGGCTAGGTGGTCCACAACTCACCTAGTAACAGCTCTCTCTATCTGAAGCACCTGGGACCTAAGGAGAAAAACCCTCATCAAAGTGGGAGATACTCACATGCTGGAGCTTTCATGATCAGCTCCAGATGTGAAAGACGTACAAAGAAGGTGCTTTTCAGGGGCTCCTATGGGTGCATGCATACCATTGGCTGGTTGAAGAGCCTGGTTGGTACATACTAGTCAGCCATCTCGTGGTGGTGCCCCTAAAGCCGGCATGAGAACAATAGTCCTAGGCCAGGGTCAGACTTCCCAGACAGGCGAAGGATACAAGCATGAGTGTGGAGCAGGGAAAGGGAGAAAGGGAGAGTTATGAAAGGCAGTCTCAAGCCTCCCTGCTTCAGGGAAGAGCTGGGGGCCTTTGTGGAGCTGATAAGGAGGCTCCCTCAGACCTTTCTAGGCACTCATTAGAGGAAGTGCTTTGCTAAGGATCCAAGATGATATTTCTATTTTCCCTCTTAGCAGCGAATGGAATTTGCACCATCCAGGTCAGATGGAAAATAGGAGCTGGGAAAATTTGACACTCTCATTGATTTGCTCTCCTCGCGAGAGAGAAGTATGACTTCAAGATTGCAATTAGGAGCCAGCTTGCTCAGGGTTCCTCTCTTGAGCTCAGGTGCCGCACAGATTGTGGATTGCAGGTCCTGCCCCTCATCTCCTGAGGAGGACTTGGCTTCCTTCATGGTTCTGAGCTGGAGCTGAACCTGCCGAAGCTCCCAAAGATTACCTGGCTCTTTACTCTCGTTTTTGGTCAGGCCTTTGAGCAGATGGCAATTTTTCCAGTGTTTTAAAAGTATTAACTTCCTTTCAAACATTCTTTAACCTTTAATGTTTTGTAACTTGATGAAAAGGTCACTTTGTTCTGAGGATGCAGCTGTCCCTTAATTATTCAGCTATAGGTGATTTCTACCCAAATCCTCAACTTTTCTTTTTTTCTTTTTTCTTTTTTTCCCTAGGGGTGGGTGGGTGTGGGCAGTGGCTGAGAGTGAAGCCAGGAGCCTTGTACATGCTAGGCAGGTGCTCTACAGCTGAGTTACTGGTAAATTCTAAGCAAGTACATCCTTGCCCCTAATTCACACACACACACACACACACACACACACACACACCTAGAGATATGGCTCAATGGTTAAGACTGACCTGACTGCTCCTCCAAAGGACCTGGGTTTATTTCCCAGCACTCACATTGCAGCTCACAACCATCTGTAACTCAATGCCCTGTCTGATCTCCTTGGGCACCAGGTGCTCAAATGGTGCACAGACATATATGTAGGCAAAACATCCATACACATGAAATTAAAAGAATCATTATCTATCTATCTATCTATCTATCTATCTATCTATCTATCTATGTGTGTGTACACATTATGCATATGGAGGTTAGAAGGCAACTTGTAGGAATCAGTTTTCTCCTTCTATTGTGTGGTCCTTAGGATTGAACTCGGGTCATCAGGCTTGACAGCAAGCACCTTAACCCACTGAACCACCTTACCACTTCTGTATCTAGCCCCTGATTCTTTATGGCATCCAAACCATGCATATACATGTAATACAGACCAATATTTTCCCACTAAATCTGTATATCTATGGACATGCATGTTTCTATTTGTATTTATACAATTATATTTTGCACATGTGTGTTCATATACATTTGTATTTGCAGGTACTCTATATTTGCATTTGCATATATTTATATTCATATAACTTGTATACAGGAACTTGGGTTTACATGGATACCTAGACTCCTTCAGTATTCCTATACAACTTCTTTATAGGAAAATAGATACATGATTTACTTGCCTGAATGATAAGTTTCCCTAAACATTTGATGGCCACCACTTATTTTAAGTGTTCCTCACTTTTAAAAAAGATTTATACGATGTCCAAACAGGGTCTCACTGTGTAGCCCAGGATGGCCTAGAGCCTGCCAGGTGTGTCCAGCCTTTTGATTAGCACACGTTGTCATCTACAAGGTTCATGCCTGAGAACCACAGAATCGGGTTCCACAAAGGAAAACAGAACTTGGAAAACAATTTCATAATGTTTTAAGTAAGTTTACAGTTGTGTCAGGGCCGCTGTGATTCTTTACTCAGCTGCGATCTGTTTCAGGTCAGACATACCTTGGAGACCTAGAGACACTAAGAGGGACTGGTCCTGAGTGCTGGCTTTGAAGACGTGCACCACTGTGTGCTGGGTACATAGCCTCAGCTTCCCACAGCCCCCTCTCCTTCATTCTTACCTTTCCAAGCTGATGTGTTCTTGCAAACAGAGGCCCAAGTGTGTTAGACTTATATTTAAAATAAAAAGGAAGTTAGTAGGTTCAGATGAAGAGGTTTTTCTACATGGAAACTACACAAAGCTCATGTTCAGACCCTGCAGAATGTGTTTACTTGTTCAAGAGGTTATGGGTGTGACGCCTTGAACCTCTTCTCCTCTGAGGTTTTTAGATGAGAAATCTCCAGGCAAAGAGAAGCTGTTGGATCCTGGCACTCACCTTAAGTCTTTGTAGACTTGTATAAGAATAAATCTGCTCTAAGCTATGTACTAAATCATGAAGAGCACTCTGTAAGATTAACATTCATTAAGTGCAAGAGACAGAATTGATACTTAACTTAAAAGCATATACCTTTAAAAGGTCTCTGGATGCAGGAAAGGTGAGGAATAGCAGCAACAAGCCTTGGAGAACAATCTTGGTGGTCTCTCCTGGAAAACATCATCTCAGGATTCATCACCTGGAATGGTTTCTTGCACATTCCTGACTGATAGATGTTTTCCTGCATTTCCGTTGGCTCATTGCTGACTTCCTGTATCTTTGTAGGAGACACTTCACAAATGAAGAGAAGCAAAGAATATTTCTAAAACATTCTCCCAGCACCAGGGAGGCTGAGGCAGGAGGATAGTGAGTCCAAAGACAACTTGACACACACAATGACTATATATGCATACATATCTGATGAAAGTTAAAGAAAAAAGAATGTATAGGATTATTTAGATCATATGCAAGTATGATTAAGTAAAATAAATAAGAAATAAAACTTTTCTGTTCTCAGATAGTAGTCACAGAATTCGAACAGGTGAGGCAGGAGGATTGCAAATTTGAAGCCAGCTTGAGCTACATTGTGAAACCCTGTCTCATAGCTGTGGGGAAGAAGTTTTAAACGAGTTCTTGCTGTAGCCATCCTTGAAAGTCCCCTCTGGCTCCTGCTAATTCCAGTCCTCACTTCCTGGAGGGCACTGGGTACCTCTATCCTTTGTCAGTTTCCACACTTAGATAAAAATGGAATGACACTAAACAGATCATTTGGTATTGTGTCTTTTACTCAGTAGTGTTTTAAGACTCAACTATGTGGTCATATATAGCTGATTTGTTTTCAAATTTTTATACTATGACTACATTAAAGTATATTAGGCATTTCTATTTTTTTTCTTTTCAAGGGCCTATGATTTAATTTAAAAAAAAAAGTGCCAGCTAGACATCCTATATGCTTGTTATCTCAGAATTCTGTAGTAAGATGATTCTGAGTTCTAGGCTGGCCTGGGCAACATGCTACACAGACCCTGTTTCTGGAAATGGGGAACTGCAACCTCTGTGAGAACGCACTCTCTCCAGCATGTATATGCAGTGGTGCAGTTGCTGGATGGCAGAGCGCAAGTGTCCAGCATCATTCTCTGAAGTGGCTGTCTGTTTCCCACAAGCAGGTTTGCAGTGCCCCCGGCTCTTCACCCTTGTCAGCAGGAGGCATTTTTAGCTGTGGTTTTTCTTCTCAGTACTTCTGTATCTGGTGGTCATAGCTGCCATTTATTGATGCACACATTTCTCCCTATGATTTGTAGTGAGTTTGAACACTACCTGTTTCTATTTTTGATCATTTGGATTTTGGAGCATGTTCAGTTCCTCTTCTTGTCTTCTGTTAGATATATGTTTTTGTATTAATCTTGTTTTTTTCCTTTTCTTTTTTTTTTGGCATGAGGTAGAGGGGGGGGGGACTTGTTATCTCATCTCATACTTCCAGATAACAGTCCATCACTGAGAGAAGTCAGGGCAAGAACTACAGTACACGAAAGAACCATGGAGGAAAGCCTCCTGCTGGCATTCTCTCGAGCCTCTGCTCAGCTAGCTTTCCACATGAATATATAATTTATGACTATTATTATTATTATTATTTCTTTGAGACTTTCATAAACTGTGCTTGGATCGTACACATCCCTCTCCCCCATCTCCTCCCAGGTCCACTCAGCGTTTCATACCCACCCAGCTTTGCATCGTTACTTCTCTTTAAACCTCTCCAGTTCTCTCAGTGCTGTCTGTGCTGTCTGTGTGCTCATAGGTGTGCGGCAATGCACTGGAATGCCAGACCTCCCAGGAGTCACACACACCCTAAAGGAAACTAACTCCCCCTCTACTAGTAGTTATTAACTACCAATGGCTCCTCAGCTAAAGGTGAGACTTCATGTTCACCATTTCAGGAAAATCCTTTATTGTCCAGTTCATCTTAAGTTGAACTGTGGACCTCTTCAGAGACACTTCAGTAGATCCCAGGTTGCAACCCAAGAATTCTCCAGTTTACATATATTCTAGCTCCCTAGGACATAAGGATACAATATGTTATGGTAGATCCCAGGTCCTGGCTCAGCTTCATCAATAGGAATCGAGTTTCATGCCTCCTCATACTCCCCTCTGTCTCCAATATTATCTCACTGTATGGATGCTTCATCTCAGAAGAGCAAGTGAACTTCAAACATGAAATAGGACTCTGTGAGTCTGTGTCCATATCCAACAGGAGGAGAATGAAACAGTAATGATGTAGATAAGAAAAGAAAAACTTTTCCATTCTTGCTAGTCCTAGTATTCAAGAGGCTGAGGCAGGAGGTTTACAAATTTGAAGCCAGCTTGAACTCTGTAGTAAAGCCCCACTCCCCACAAAATAATAAAAAAAAAAAAAATGGCTTCTCAAATAAGCTAAGTCCTTCCTTTCAGTTTTCTTTCTTTTATAATTTAATTTAAATTTGCATATCAACCACAGATTCCCCTGTCCTCTCTACCCACAAACCTACCCTCCCCACCTCCGCCTTCCCCCAGCCCACCCCTCATTCCCATTTCCTCCAGGGCAAAGACTCCCCTGGGGATTCAGCCCAATCTGGTAGATTCAGTCCAGGCAGGTCCAGTCCCTGTATTTGGAACCAGCTCCAGGTTCCAAACAGCCAGCACATGCACTGAGGACAGGTCCAGGTCCTACTGCCTGGGTGCCTCCCAAACAGTTCAAGCAAATCAACTGTCTCGCTTATCCAGAGGGCCTGATCCAGTTGGGGGCTCTTCCTTTCAGTTTTTAAGGATTATTTCTAAGCAGTACCAGTAGCTATCACCAGTGAAGGCACAACCCCAACAGGCTCTCCAATCACCCCAAGAAGGCCAAAATGAATACAGGGAAAAGTCAACTTCAGACAGCTCCCACACTCACCACCATCTGCTGATTTAAAAATCCATTCTTTTTAATTGCATAAAGTAAAACTCACTTTTTCACATATAGTCTTTCTGGTTCTGACAAATCCTAAAGTCCTATTACTATTGCAATCAAGATTTGGAACAGGCCAGGCCTGGTAGTGCATGCCTATAATCCTAGCACTTCAGGATGAGGCAAGAGGATTGCAAGTTCAAGACCAGTATGAACTACATAGTAAAATCCTGTGTCGAATCTCCCACAATACCAATATTTCTTTGGCTCCCCTTTTATAGTTAAATTATCCACCACCTGTCCTTACTTCCTGGTCCCTTAGGCCAGAACCCCCATCCACCTGTACCACTGAGAGGAACCATTGATCATTGATGGCTCATAGTTTATCCTAAAGCATAGCATGAATAAATGAAGTTACACATGGTGTCCCTTTGGGAATCTGCTTTCTATGTTAATGCAAGGTATTTGAGACTGGTCCATGCTGAATCCATAAGCTATTTCATATCATTGCTGAGATGAATTCTTTTGTGTGGATGTACAGAGTCAGTTGACCCATTCATCAGCTGATCAGTGAGCTAAGGTGCTGTAAACATGCAAGTCCAGGTTCTGTGTGAGAGAACATAACTTTTCCTTTCTCCTGGCTGTGACAGATGCATCTATATGGTAAGAATGTGTTTAGCTGTACAAGGAGCCACCAAATTAGGCTGGGGTATAGTAGCACACATCTTTAATTCCACCATCAAGGAGGCAGAAGCAGGCAGATCTTTGTGAATTCAAGGCCACCCAGGGCTACATAGTGAGACATAATCCTTAGAAAAAAATAGAGCTGATGAGATGCCTCAGCTGTTAAGTATACTTACACTTTTGCAGAAGGCCTGAGTTTAGCTCCCAGCACCCACAGGGCAGCTTACTACATTTGAAATCCAACACTCTTGTCTCTGACCTTTATGAGTACCAGACATATACCTGACACACATTCAGACAAAACATTAACAGACATAAAAATTAATTAATTAAAATATTTTTAAAAGAAAAGAAGGGGGGGGGACTTCCAAATGGCCTTTGTTGTGGTGCTAGAGCCTGGAATCCAGGGTCCTTCGTGTACTGCACATGTGCTGTACCGCTGAGCTACATCACTAGCCATGCCAAGTCACTTTCTGTTCTTGGTTTGTAGTGTTGGAAATGGAGCTCAAGCATGCAAATCAAGGGCTCTACCAGGAAGCTGCTGCCTCAGCCTTACCAAATGGCACTCTTGGCTTTTTATTCATGTGTGGATCTGTGTGCATGTGTGACACAATATGTTTAGGTGCCTGTAGAGGCCAAAGGAAGGCTTAAGGCCCCTTAGAGCTGGAGTTATAGATCACTGTGAGCCTCCCTCCACTGGAACTGTAACCAACACGGGTCTTTGAAGAGCAGTGTGAGCTCCTAACTGCTGAGCCATCTCCAAAGTCAGCTGCCCCGCTCAGTGGCTCCCAAGGGGGTGTATTTGTATCTCAATCAGCCGCCAAGGCAAAGATCTACATCCTTCTAGAGATTGTAATGGACATGAAGGTGCTTGGTAGAGAGAGGGTGCAGTATGCCAAGGTGGGAGATTTGGGAAGAAACATATCTGAACTCTGTGTGTGTTTAATAAATATATATGTAAGTTAAAGATTTTGAGTGGGATACAATAGTTACTAAAGCACAAATCCATAATGTAACTGTCATATATTTTTGAAAAGGATTATACCAGTGCAGCATTGTGGAATGAAGAGATTTTGTACAATGGATTTTGATCATATTAGTCCCCCATTCCCTCTTGTGCCCTCTTTTTATGGTACCTCCTCCACCCAGGGCTCAGGGATCATTGAGGAAAGAGGGACAGAAAGATGATACGAGCCAGAGGCATTGGATGGATGCAGTGAAACAGTAACAGGGCAGTTACATATATGAGCTTCACAACGTGGTTAAGTCAGACAAAATCCCTGCACAGAGCGGGGAGTTGGGAAGAAAATCCCACCCCAGCCGAGGAACTAATGACAATTGATAGCTGCTGAGGGAGGGAGAAGCCAGTTTCTTTAAGGATGTAGCCCCTAGTAAGATGGCCACACTCTGGTGGAAGGCCACACATCCACAATCACACAGACAGCACAAACTGAATCCGGTGGATTGATATCTGAATTCTTAAGTCCTGTAGGATCTAGCTGATCCTGAATATGGACAGGATACTTCCAATCGTAGGTCATTTGCTTCTCCCATGGGGTAACAAATAAACACCTCTCTACCTATTTTCCATATGCAGCAAGGGCACTGCCTCTCTAGGTTGAGCCAGCCAAGGTTTACAAAGCATGTCAGAGGACAATTTTATTCCCCAATTCAGAAAGCAAAGTGAGATAATCATCTGGACCACTCTTATGCCACTGTGGCAGGAACTAGGAAGGGGCTATATCCAAATCACAGTGTGGGAGCTGGCAGGGACCTTAGCAATTCTCACTTGAAAGATGATACTATGATATGGACTCTTCTCCCCAGTATCCCCACCAGGGACTCAGGCAGCCTTCCAGTAAACAAAATCAGCCCATTTCCTGTATGACCTCTGAAAACACAGGGCAGCGTTCCACATCCCACCAATGGCGGTGTGGACAAGTCTGTGTATCTGTGTTCACAGTACAAAGGGAGACAGAAAGGAGTCTACAGTGTCGCATGCCTGGTGACCTGGCCAGAGCCCAGGTTTCTGGTTTACACCCCTTAAGCCTTGGCTTCCTTAGTCTTGGTGCCCCTTTTGAGATTCTGAAGGCACCTTCTCACTTCAAAGGTCCTGAGAATATGTTTAATTAGAACTTGGCCATACAGCCTTTTAAAATAAAACAGAAGGGACCAGCTAATTATATTGCTCCACGTTCTGTGGCAAACATATATTTTTTTAATAAAACACTTTCCTAACCAGAGGAATCCCTTGAGACGCAAATCCTCATTTATAAGAAGTTTCCCAAAGGGAGTTAAAGAGAAAGACTTCTCTAAAGAAAAGAAACAAAGAGGGTGTGTGTGTGTGTGGGGGGGGTTGTTTGCAAAGAGCTTTCCAAAGAGGCTCTCTTGATGAGGTTAAAATAGGGATGTTTTAAGGATGCCGAGTTTTACTGCAAATACTATCCGTTCCTGTCTTTTTTTTTATCATGCATTTCCTCTTTTGATTAGTGCAGCAAATGCTGATATTTCTCTTTCTGGTGTGTTGCATAAGTGCAGTATTTAAATAAACAAGTGATTTTCTTCTCAAAATGTTCTTTGTCTCCTGCTGTGTGGCCCTGCATTGCTCTACTAGGGCCTCCTTCTCTAGGCGGGAACCTCACAGGACTGGCTATGGTTGCTGGGGTGATGCTAGGTAGGAGCTTTTGCCTGAGTGCCTGTCAGCCTAGGGTGGGAGAGAGGATTTTCCCTCACCCACCCACCCCACACTCAGATGTGAGATGACTTGGATGCTTGTGTTTGGATCCCCTGGAGCTGGAGTTACAGGTGGTTCTGAGTCACCTGATATGGGTACTGGCAACCAACTCGGATCCTCTGCAAGAGCAGCAATCACTTTTAACCATAGAGCCATCTCTCCAGCCCCTATTTATTTATTTTTTAAATTAGCACAGAACATAATAGTTTTCCTTATGGCATCTTCATACGTAATTTTTCTTATCGGGGGCCCTTCCTCAACACCCTCCTCTCTCTCTTGACCTTAAGGTTGCTGAATCTCTTTCTCCTCCTTAGGAGGTCCCCTTTTCTACCTTCATTCAATTGTGTTCCAATATCCTCTCTTTCCCATTTCATCTCTGCCTCCCTTGGGATGGATTCTTCCTCTTCCTGCCCCTCTCCACTTTCCTGACCTAACCTGGATTTGAATGCAGGTCTTTGCGGCACTCTCCACTCTCCAGTGCCAGAGCACGCTGGTAGGTGGGGCCAGTCTCTGGGGCTCTGTGCTTCTATAGTGGTTTTGTGACTCTTCCTCATACAAAGTGGGGAACCAACAGACATCTTTTCGTGTGTGTGTGTGTGTGTGTGTGTGTGTGTGTGTGTGTGTGTGTGTGTTTGAGAGAGAGAAAGAGAGAGAGGGAGGAAGGAAGGAGGGAGGGAGGGAGGGAGAATTTCACTATGTAGCTCATGCTGGCTTTGAACTTCCAATCCTCCTGCCTTAGCTCCCTGAGTGCTGGGATTACAGGCATGTGCCACCACACCTGGCATTGTATTTTTTAATTAAGTTTTCAGTCAGGCAGGATTCTAGCAGGAAAGGAGAAAACAGATTCAAATTCAAATGACCAAACAGGATTTCTTAAGGAAACTGATTGCAAAGGAAAGCAGGAGAAAATAAGGAGATGTGAAGCTACTCCAAGGCCTTCTGGGGCCAAGGGTTCTGAGTCCTGGGAAGCAGAACAATGAGCAGGACTCTCCTTTTGAAGAGCTGTTTTTCCAGAGAGTCACAGCCCAAAAAGACATACCAGAAGGGGTAGGATTCACCACTGCTCTCATTTTCTTTCTCCCTCTGCTGCCTGGGCTCCACATCACAAACACCCCAGCAAGCAGTGAGGCCATCCACTGAAACTGCTGCCTAGGCCAGCCTCCAGGGCTCACTCTGGGGGTCTAAGGCAGAAAACCAGCAAGAGAATAACACAGTGGAAAAGACTGGAGGCGCTGATGTATCAGCTCTGCTAGCAGTAGAGAGAAAATGGGGAGGGAGGGAGGGAGGGGAGAGGGGATCCAGACCTATGTCCTGAGACCTTTGAGTCTGAAGGAATCTAGGTAGACTGGAGAAGTAGTCCCTTGGCTGAAAGCCTACATTGCCTGCCAAGCCCGAGGTATAAAGGATGGTCATGAAAGCTTGGAGTTTGATTTGTGTGTCCCTCAAAGGGACCACATGAATGATAAAACTCACTGCTTGCAGCATTTAGGAAGATCTGAGGCCAGGCATTTTTATTTGATGTAACTGTAATGCTCTTCTCAAACACTTCTTGAATAAAATTAAATAAAAAGGAAAAGAAATAATCATCCTAGCCCCCAAAACAAAGATTGGCACCTTGGCCTGACTGCTACCACTTCATTCCTTCTGTGCTTTTCCTCTATGGTGATGGCCACATTGAGTAGAAAACATCAAGGATGGAATTTTTCTTTGGGTTTCTTATTGTATTTTGTCATGTTCTAATCTTTCATACACTTTTGATGGTTATATGGCATTTCACTGCATTATTATCACAGTTGTCTAAAGAAGATTTAAATTTCAGTTTTAGTTTTGTGTGTGCATGTGCATCTGTGTACCAGTTTGTGCATGTGAGTGCAGTGCCCATGGCAGCCAGAAGAGGGCGCTGGATCCCCGGGTATCTCTCTTGTTATTGTTATCCTACTGTTTAAATATTTAGGTTATTTTCTGTTTGTTTAGGTTTTCCATTATCGTGTAGAATGTTATAATGAATAACTGCACATAAAGATATTTTTAAAACATATTTTAGATGGTTTCTTCAGGATGACATCTCTGATACAGTTACTAGATGGTAAAATGTTTAACACAGCTCCAGCCACAAAAGGACATAAGTTCAACAGTAATTATCCTTATTCAATGGTGGGTATTTATATAAGGATTTTTCCAATGTTAGAATTATTAGGAAGACATTTTGCATTTCTCTCAAGAAGGCATTTGAAAACTGCAGTGTATTCTATAGGATTCATGTCAGTTCAGAGCTTCCACATTCTAGGCCTCAGTAGTCACACATGTGGCTTGTAGGTCCTATGGAGAATACTGCAGGGCCATAGAAATATCCCCACCCCCACCCCTGTTTGCTGCAGATCATCAGCACTCTTAGTGCCTGAGCCATCTAACCAGGCCTGGGAAAGCCGGCCATCTTACCAGTAGGGCTTGACAAGATGGCTCAGTGGGTAAAGAAATTTGCCACCAAACCTGACAACCTGAGTCAATTTCCAGAACCCACAAGAGAAAGGAGGGAACAGACCCACAATAGTTGTCCTCCGACCTCCACACCCAAGCAGTAGCATACACCTGCCTGAACAACCCCCCCCCACACACACATTATTCACACATATTTCTTGAGCACTTCCTATATGTTCAGCTCTATCCTTATATGCAAATAAACACACAAAATGTTCTGCTGATATTTCATTGCAGAACTAGTCTATGTTCTTAGGATCCTGTTGGGGAGACAGACACAAATCAAATCACACAGTGTGTGAGTTCAAACTATGATGAGTGCTAGGAGGAAAAGCATATTTAAAAATGCTGAGCCCTAAAAAAAAAAGGTAAAGTTTAAAAAAAAAAAAAAAAAAAAAAAGAATGCTAAATCTTCTGGGCCTTGGTAGTGCATACCTATAATCCCACACATGTCGGCCTCCGACTCATGGCAATCTTCCTGCTCCAGCTTCCCAAGTACTGGAATCCCAAGCCTGTACCACCACACCTGGTTCCTGCATTTGTTCTGCCCATGAACCCAATGAGGTGGATGGCAGATATCTCTCTGGACATTTCAGACAAGCAAATCCAGCAATCTCTTGGGCCAGACAGACGACGCTGCCAACTGGGCACACTTTCCCGAGAAGATAACAATTTAAAGAGGAAAAATCAATGCTAATAGAACTCTTTTTCAGGTTTGGAAAATGACATTGTCCACAGCAGCTGATGCTGAGAGCCCTGCGGCTGGGCAGAAGGCATGAGCTCTGGACGGACGCAATCTTGTGAGCTCTTCAAATGGGGCCAAATCAATAAATGAGAGGCAGCGGGGATGGCGGGAGGCTGGGTTCAAGGGGTAAGCTGTACCATTCCTCTTCTAGTTCTGCTCCACAACCGGGACCCTCCCTTCATTCTGAAGTCCCTGGGGACAGGGTAATTTCGGCCACACTTGATATAACCTATACATCACTGTCTTCTGGACCAGCTCTCAAATTAAACTCTGATGTATAAAGTTAAACAAAAATGAGATAAAAATTGGCAGAGGTTGAAGAGGGTCAAAGTAGTCAAAACGCAAGGTGGAGTATTGCTCCTTTTGATTTATGTTATTCTGTGCACTTAGAAAAAAATAAAATTATAAATCTCCCTGAGACTTTTCTCATTGAGAATGAGGCATTACTAATTTATTTTCAATAGACTCCCGGGTCTTCCATCTAGGGCTGAGTGGGTGATTCCGAAGCTATTGTTTCCAGTGACCATGCCCCAAATGGTTCTAAAATATGAACCGGGGAGACACTAAAGCATCTTGCAAATTTAACATCTCGGCAGAGTGCTAAGAACAAGTCTGCCTTGTGTTGTATGTATGCTTTTCTTTGTCTCTTCCCACCTTCCTTCTCCTCCTTCTTCCCTATTTATAGTGTGAATGGCATGCATGCATGGGTTCACATGGATGTAGGCATACAAGTATGTGCATGGACATGTGTGTATGTGTTGTGGAGGCCTGAGTCCTTCCTCAACTGTTCTCCACTTTGGTTATTGAATCAGGGTCTCTTGCTCCACATGGACTAGCTGATTCTGGCTTGGGTAGGTCAACAGCTTGCCTCAGGATCCTGTTTTCTCTCTGCTGGCTGAGCATTGGGTTACAGGCAACCTCCACATCTGCTTGCTTTATGTGATGTTAGAGGTTTGAATTTGCAGCTCATGCTGATGTGGCAAGTGCTTTATCCACTGAGGCATCACCACAGCACCTCTTTTCTGTCTTTTTTCTGTCTTTCCTCCTCCCCTCTCCCCTCCCCAGCCCATCAATTCCCCTGTCCTTCCCTCCTCCCTTTCCACCCTCTCCCTCTCTTTTTCCGTTGCCCAGGCTAGCCCCTAAATTGAGATCATTCTGCCTCAGCCTCCGCAGTGCTAGATCACAGGAGCGTACCATGCTGGGCTTCACGCTGCACTGTATTCTTTAATTCCTATAAGGCATTGAGGTGTGGAACACACAGAAGTCATTGTCCCCATCTAAAGTTGAAAAACTGCATGTTAGAAAAAAGTGCATGCATTCAGTATTAGGGACAAGGGAGTGAATAAGGACACCACACCCTCATTTAGGGACTTCAGCTTAAATGAATAAAACCAATTATGATTATGGTTAGGATTAACTGCTGTGAAGAAAACAGGATAGATAACAGAGTCAAAAAATGAGCCCATGAAAGCCAGTGGAGACCCTCAGATGGGAGAGACAGGATTGCGGATTGGATTAACTAACCTCCCTTCCTCCCTCCCTCCCTTCCAGTGCTAAGAATGGAACCCAGAACCTTGAGCACATCACCACTGAAGCAATACCCCCAGACCCTCATGGTAAATTCTAGGCAAGTACTTATCACCAAGTTACACCCTATCCCCTCATTGGTAGATTAAATTCTAGGCAAGTGCTCTAACATTGACCCTTGTTTGTTTGTTTGTTTGTTTCGTTTTTATTTTTTCAGGTTTTGTTGTGGTGTTTTTGTTTGTTTTTGTTTCTGTGTTGGACAGATATTTGGAGTCATGATCTTCTTGCCTCTGCTTCCACAGTTCTGGGATCACAAACTTGGGCTACCACATACACATCACCAAGAATTACCTCAGGAGACACAGATAAGATCAAGGGACAAATGAGGATACTGCATGTTATCCAGGCCACACAGACATGGCCGTGTGGGGGTGGGGCACAGTGTGTAGAGCAATGGCGGGGTGTGGTTCTAAGATCTGTATTTTGAATGTGAGGGTCTGAAAATGATCTCTGGGCTCCACTACATGGTTCTTTGCAGAGCATGGAGGTACCTAGCCAGCTGGCTAGCATAGACCTAGGATACAGGCAAAAGGCTATTTGAGGAAGTGAAGAAGTACCAGCAGAGGGCAGAGATTGCAGAGAGGAGGGTCTTAGGGAGGGAGGGAGGGAGGGAGGGAGGGGGGAAGGAGGGGGGAGGGAGGGGATAAACGCATTCTTGAATACTATTTTTCCCTCCACTGACTATAAAAGTGCATTGCAGTCTATTTACCTCTGTTCTTTCTCTATTTCTCTCAAGGGCACAGCCCACTTCTTCATCACTCAGCCAAGGACTGTGAGACTGCCCCAAGACAGATGAGCAAAAGTTACAGTTTCCTAATGTAGTTACATCTCAGTTGGGGGATTGATGCCCACCTGCCTGGCGCTATGGGATAGATTTCAGCACAGGTGTGACCTCTGTGGCCAGAGGCCAGGATGAGGTTAGTGTGGCTGCAAAGACCAGCCTTCGATCTGTTTGCTGAGGTAACCACAGTGGCTGCAGGCCTGGCCTCATCTGAGAGGCTACATGGGTAGAGGTCTAATGGATTCCAGGTGGAGCTTAGTCCTGAGCCTCGTGTCTCCTCTATGTTAGATACGCATAAGGTTATTCAATGCCTCAGGCTGTGCCAGCTTCTCATGGAGCATTCTTTGAAGGTCCTTTTGTGTTTCGAGTTCAGGGGAGGAACGGTAATTCAAGGAATAGTTCTTGGGGACTATGATGGTTAGCTTTAATTGTCAATTTGACACAACCTAAAATAACCCAGGTAGAGTCTCAGGGATTGTCTACATTGGGTTGGCCTGTGGGCATGTCTGGATGATAGCTTGTCTTAATTAAGTTAAATGATGTAAGAAGGCCCAGGCCAGTGTGGGTGTCACATCCCCTAGGCAGAGGATCCCGAACTGTAAGAGGGGAGAAACAGATCTGAACACAAGCAGACAAGCAATCAAGAATGTGTGCACCCATTTCTCTCTGCTCATAATTGTGGTTGTGGTGTGACAAGCTGTGCAAAGTCCCTGCCTCGACTTCCCCACAGTGATGAACTGTGATTGAGAATTATAGGCTGACATGAATTTCTTCCTCCCCTGAGCTGTGTTGTGCTAGGTTATTTTTATTACAGCAACAGAAATGAATCTAGAACAGGGACACGGGTAAATTCCATCTCTGATTCTCACTTAATCCATTTTAAATACTGACCTAAGTTGTTCAATGGATGAGAGCCAAAGTTGTATGTTCTAACTCCGTGGAAACCCCTCCTCCGTGCTTTCTTCTTCCACTAGCCTGGTCAAGTGAAACAGGGTGAGGTGGAGCCACAGAACACAGGGAACCTGAATCTTGAATGTCCACATAGACAACTGCACCCACTGAAGACTGATATGTGAATGAGAAATAAGCTGTATTGATCACTTATGTACCAAGATCTGTTGGTATAGCTCACCCTAAGAGAATCCACACTTTGGAGTTTATAGTCACATTAAGAACACAAGATTCAGATGCTTGGCTCTGGAACAAGAGGAGGAGGCTGTGGTGGTTTGAATGAGATGTCCCCCACAATCTCAGGCATTTGAATACATGGTCCCAGTTACTGGTGTTGTTTGGGACATTTAGGAGGTGTGGCCTTGCGGGAGGAAGTATATCACTAGGAGTGGACTTTGAGAGTGAAAATCCTCACACTTCAGTTCCCTTTCTTTGCTTCATGCTTATGTTTAAAGAAGTAAACTCCCAGCTGCCCGTTCCCTCCACTCATGCCTGCCTCTCACTGCCATGTCTACCCACCATGGTGGACTCTTATCCCTCTGGAACTATGAGCCCAAATAGACACATTTTTATATAAGTTGTCCTGATCATGGTGTTTTATCATAGCAATTGAAAAGTAACTAAGACAGTGACTGAGATGAGCAGCTGTGTTTTAGAGGTTATTCTTTCCAAGCCCATAGAAATGTCCAGGCTGCAGGCAGCTGGGCCTGTGAGTCTCCCCTCTAAAGCCTTCCCTGCAGGGGAAGGGGAGGCATGATTGACAGTGGACCATCTCAATGGGAGGATCACGAGTAGGCTTTAAGGTAAGTACAGACTAAAGCATCTGGGCCTGTTCCTTGGGAATGAAAAGAAGAAAAGTGTCCCTCAGTACCCATAGCCCTGCCTGTCATGGGCTGAAGTGGGGGAGAAGCTTCTTAACCCTCTGTCTTCCTCTTAGCAGACCTCAAAAGTTCCCAGGAGAGTGAGCCCAAGCCAGAGTGTGGGGACGTGTTGGCCTGCGTCTCTTCTAGACCTTCACTGGGCTTGGCCCCAACCTGTTTTAGCACTAAGTTATCTAGGTCTTCAAAGCTTGGTTAGAACCAGTTTGTCCAGCTTTCCCCAAAGGCCTGTGACATCAGACACTTGGTCTTGCTTCTGGGCTGAGGAAGTGCTGACTGACACTTCCAAACATCAGTTGAATTTTGGATATGGCCTTAAAGTCACAGTGGCCATCTGGGCAACTGGCAAGCTTAGCTTGAATCTGTCTGCTCCCAGTAGACCCTAGTGTGGAGCAGAACCGACTGGTCACATATGGTTTACGACTGTGGCAATAGAGCCCTCTGAATGAAGAACTTGTTGGATGCCCTTGACCTCGAGGAAGTAACAGGAACTCAGAGTGTTCAGTGTGATTTATCACTTGTTGAGAAAAGTAAACACTGTTGTAATTCGTCATGATTTAAATTTGGAATGTCACCTCTCAAAGGCTCTGTGCAGAAGGTTTCACCTCAGCTGATGGTACTCCGTGGGTCCTTTTAGGAGCTGTGGCTGTGCTGAAGGAAATAGGCTATTGTGGTTTGTCTGAAATGTCCCCCACAGAGTCATATTCTGGGTGCTGAGTCCTGAGATTATGGTGCTGTTTTAAAGACTGGAGATTTTAATAGTTGGGACCTGGCCGGAAGAAGGGGTGGGCCTTTGGAGTTGATGGCCACCTCTGCTCCTGGCTGGCCTGCTTTTTGGTCTGCCACAGTGTCCCCAGCTGCCTCACATTCCCATAGCTATGGATGGAACCATTCCACCACACCACACCCCACACCGTGATGGACTGACTTCATGAGTCAAAATAAACCTTTCCAACCATAGTTTGCCTGCAAGATATTTTGTCACAGGGACAGGTCATGGCAGGAGGTGACATCCTTGAAAGGCATGCTTCAAACCTGGACCTTTCCACACTGCTTCTTTGATTCCTGGTTGTCATGAAGTGATGTCTCTGTGGTGTCATGGCCTCTCCACACACATACTGTTCCACACTGACTAGTTCCTTTTGCATTGATCTGCTTCAAGAGGCAATGGGGCCAAGTAGCCATGGACAGAACCTCTGAAATCATGAGCCAAGTCAATCATTCCTCATTTGTAAGTTAATTACCCCAGGTATGAGGCCTAGGCCAAAACAGTTTTCCTGTTGCTGGACACTCCCTTCCATTTTCCTAATGTACATATACACTAATTGCTTTATATGAAAGGTGCATTTCTGGGGTCCCCACAAAGTAGCATGATTGAACAGGTCTTCTAAAGACATGGCTTCCAAGGAGCTGGGAATACAGCTCTGCGCTAGAAGACCTGCCCAGAATCTCCCAGTGAGGGCCTGGGACATGGCTCAGTGGAAGAGCACCTACCTAGAATCCCCCAGTGAGGGGCTGGGGTGTGGCTCAGTGGTAGAGCCCCTGCCTAGAATCCCCCAGTGAGGGCTGGGGTGTGGCTCAGTGGTAGAGCCCCTGCCTAGAATCCCCCAATGAGGGGCTGGTGGCCTGGCTCAGAGATAGAACAGTTTGCCCAGCATGCACAAGGCCTAAAGTTCCACCTCAGCAGTACAAAGCATCAACAACATGATAATGACTTGGCTTCCAGTTCTAGCTCCCAGTTTTCACTAGGGGTCCACTTTAGCCTTCTTACTCCTGTCTCCTCTCCCTAGTTCTTCCAAGATGCTTCTGTTAAATTAATATTTGTTGTTCATAGATTTTACTGTTGAGTTAAGCAGCATGATTTGAATTAAAGCCATTCTCATTTGGTTTTTTTTCCTAAAGCCAACAATAATTCATTTTTATTTGCTTGTTGTTGTTGTTATTGTTGTTGTTGTTGTTTTCCAGTACATGTGGTTAAGTTTCTTCACATCTACCTACAGCCTCTCAGGAAGATTTTCATCAAGGTCAAACACAGCAGCTAATCCACAGGTCTGGGGTCTGAGTTTCTTGTCTCTGAGGCATTGTGTCTTGAGGCACTGATGCTCCAGCTGCTCCTGTTGCCTGGGTGACTACACTTTAGTCCTTACTCCAATTTGATGACTTGCTTTAGCTCTGGCAGCCACTGGTCCCCTACTTCCTGGAGCTTTTGTTTTCTCTTTCTTGCCTTAATTCCTCCTAATAGCTGTCTGATGTTGTAATAATGGTGTCTGGGTTAAGTAAGCCAGAAAAAAAAGCTTTCCCAGATAAGCATATCCTAGACCAAGAACAGCAGCAGCAACCACAGCTAAATAAAGCAAGAAGACTGAGCAGAGATACAAAGCCTGTTTTTTATCAAGTGAGCAGCCAACACTTCAAAAGGCATGAAAGAGAAGAAGGAAGAGAGCTCTGGGCATCTGTTCTGCTGCATGTCTGCAAACAGGGACACCAAGACACCACCCAAGGTACAGAGCCAGAGCATGGCACTCCTTAAAAGATCCTATAGAGCTCGGGTGCAATGTCACCAGTTTTGAGCCCTGTGACTTCCTGTCATATCCTTTTGGAAGATGAGTAGGTAACCCAACTGAAAACAGAGGAAAATGAAAACCCAAATCAGAGAGATGAGGGGAAATGTCTATTATTGAACTCCAACTCTTTACCCGAACTGCCCCACAGAAGAGAGGCTAGAAGAAAGGTCAAGTATGTCTACCTTCCCTCTCCTTCCCTTTTCTTGCCTTTCTTTCTGTCCCTCCCTCCTTCCTTCTTCTGCTCCCCATCCTTTTTCCTCCACTCCCCCATTCTTTCTTGGGTCTCCTATGCAGCCTGGGATGGACTTAATTCTACATTCTTCCTGGCCCTGCCTCCCTGTGCTGAGATGATACTCATGTACTACCACACCAAGCTGGAACATTTTGCAGTCCAGCATTTCTCTAGGAGACAGTAGGGCAGACCCTGTTGCTAGTGTCCTGCAGTGTCCTAGGCTTCTTCTTCTAGGAGAAGGACCAGTCAAAAGCATGCTTCACTCTGGAATCCTACTTAGGAGGCCCGTTCCCAAATGTCAGCTCCTAATCGGCAACAGCTGCCTCTGTGGTTTCTTCTGGGCGAGTGATTCATGTCTTTGCTGAGAAACGATAAGCAGAACAAATGTTTACTTAGACGTATAACAGAGGGACAATTGGAAAACAGGAGACGGGCAACTGGAATTATTTTGCTGCTATTTGATCCATGACAATTAGAGGGAATTAGTCATATGGGCCAGAGGCAGAGTGGGGGAGGCAGATGGGTTCCTGGGAAAACAACAGAAGGAAACAGAGGGAGGGTGGAGAGTTTGGTCAGGGTACTGGCCTTCATCCCCAAAAGGCACATTCCCTGACAACCTGTTAATGAATTACACAAGCAGGTTCTACAGAGCAGAACCTGGGGAAGAAAAGTTTACATATGTGTGGCTAGTGACTCTAAAATCCATCCTTTTTTTTTAAAAAAATCACATTCACAAATTAAAATATGGGTTGGGGTGTGACTCAGTGGCAAAGCACTTTGTCAGGCTTGGGCTCAATCCAGCACAGAGAAAAGAAGAAAAGAAAAGAGCATCATCATTCTTGTGTGTAGCGTGACTTGTGTATATACAGGCACAGGAACACAGGAGGAAAATACACAGGGTGTGGTGGCACGTGAATAATCCTAGCCAACTTGGGAGGTAAAGCAGGGAGATCCAGTGTTCAAAGGCGAGCATGAGCAATTCAGTGGAATTGTATCAAGAATGAATTCTATCATACTATCTGTACTATACATTACTTATGTAGATAGACACATAGGTTATATATACATTGCTTAGCTGTTATTGTCAACTTGATACAACCTGGAACTGGAAAGTGGTAACCTCAACTGATGAATTGCCAAAATCAGGTTGGCTTATGACCATGTCTGAGAGAGATTATTTTGACTGATAATTGATATGGGAGGACCACAAGGCATCCCTAGGCAAACAGGCCTAGATGGTATCAAAATACTAGCTGAGCTGGGCATGGTGGTACTGGCCTTTAATCCGAGAACTTGGGAGATAGAAGCAGACAAATCTCTGAGTCTGAGGCCAGCCTATACAGTGAATTCCATGCTAGCCAGGGCTACATAGTGAGAACCTGTCACAATGAATAAGTGAAGAGATAAATAAGCAAATATCTTCATTTGCCAGGCATGGTGTTACATACTTATAATCCCAGCACTTGGGAGGCACAGGCATTTGGATCTCTGTGAGTTCAAGGCCAGCCTGGTCTACAGAGTGAGTTACAGGACAGGTAGAGCTACATGGTGAGACCATGCCTCAAGAAAAATAAATAAATAAATAAAGACAACCACAGAACCGGATTGACCCAGAGAGGGAGGGAGGACAGAGAGAGACAAAGAGAGAGACAGAGACAGAGAGAGATCAGTAAGCACCCGTCATTCATAATTTCTGCTCCAAGTTTCTGCCTTAAGTTCTTGCCTAACTTCCCTCAGTTATGGGCTTCAGTCTGAAAGTGTGACCTGAAGTGAAGCCTTTCCTCCCCTAAGTAGCTTTGGCCAGTGTTTTATCACAGCACAGACAGCAAACTAGGACAGTAGGTGAGCTTTTTCTTTTTATTAAGAGATTTTCTATTCATTTTACACACCAAAGCACAGATTCCCCTGTCCTCCCTCCTCCCACCCCCAACCCATCCCCATTCCCACCTCCTCCAAGGCAAGGTCTCCCATGGGGAGTCAGCAGAGCCTGGTACATTCAGTTGATGCAGGTCCAAGCCCCTCCTCCCTGCACCAAGGCTCCCCAAAGTGTCTTACCACAGGCACTAGGCTCCAAAAAGCTGGCTCATGCACTAGGGACAGGTTGCATTCCCATTGCCTGGGGGCCCCCTAAACAGTTCAAGCTAAACAACTGTCTCGCTTATCCAGAGGGCCTAGTCCAGTGCCATGGGGGCTCCTCAGCTATTGGTCCACAGTTCATATGTTTCCACTAGTTTTGCTAGTTGTCTCTGTACTTTTTCCAATTATGGTCTCAATAGCTCTTGCTTATAGCATCCCTCCTCTCTCTTGTCGATTGCACTTCTGGAATTCTGTCTGGGACCCGGCCATGAATCTCTGCATCTGCTTCCATCAGTCACTGGATGAGGGTTCTATGATGTCAGTTAGAGTATTCAGCCATCCCATCACCAGAGTAGGTCAGCTCAGACACCCTCTCGGCAATTGCCAGTAGTCTATGATGGAGTCATCTTTGTGGATTCCTGGGGACCTCCCTAGCACTCTGCTTCTCCTTAGTCCCATGGTGTCTTCATTTATCATGATATCTCTTTGCTTGTTCTCCCACTGTGTTCCTGATCCAGCTCAGAAAATTGGGAATCAATCTTCCTCAAGACCCAGCTATACTACTTTTGGGCATATACCCAAGAAATGCTCAATCATACCACAAGGACACATGCTCAACTATGTTCATAAGCAGCACTAATTGTAAAAGCCAGAACCTGGAAACAACCTAGATGCCCCTCAACTGAAGAATGGATAAAGAAAATGTGGTACATATACACAATGGAGTACTACTCAGTAGAGAAAAAAATGACATCATGAGGTTTGCAGGCAAATGGAGAGAATTAGAAAATATCATCCTGAGTGAGGTAATCCAGATTCAGAAAGACAAACATGGTATGTACTCACTCATAAATGGATACTAGATGTAAAGGAAAGGATAACCAGACTGCAACCCACAGCTCCAGGGAGACTAACTTGTAAGTAGGACCCTAGGATAGACACAGGGATTGCCCAGTGATGGAGAAATGGATGAGATCTACATGAGCAAACTGGGGGTGGGGGGTAATGGAGGGCAAGAGACGGGTGAATGAAAGCTTAGGGGAGCAGGAGGTCCAAGCTGTATCAGGATGTGAGCTTTTTAGATGTATGGATGTATGCATATGTAGCTCAGTGGTAGAGTACATACCTACCAAGCACTGGATCCTAGGTTCAAAATCCTCTGTACTGGGGGAAAATATTCTGTAAACACCCACATTAGTGAATTTTCATGCTTTTAATATTGATTTGGACAGAAGCATGCACCTTGACCAGGGATAGACAATTGGGCCCATTAAGCAGGAGTGTGTGTGTGTGTGTGTGTGTGTGTGTGTGTGTGTGTGTGTGTGTGTAGTCAATCCCAAATATATATTTTTAGAAGACATAAATATTTTCATAAGAAAAATGGCCAGACATACTAATTTTGTTTCAGCCCAAAGGAGGAAACTATTGGGTTAATTGTGGGAAAACCATCTCAACCTCATTTGTGAGAAACTTCTCAGACCATCCTCTTCAAAGTGTCAGGGAGAGAACTAAACTCCAAAGTCCAAGGTACTTCTTATCTTAGGGTTAGACTGTCTAAGGTCTAAGGACACTAAGATTCAAGGAAGTCTGGCATGGTGGGTCGGAGAAGCCAATGGGGAGCTGAGAGGGAGCTGGGGCTGTTACCACAGTAAATATGAGGTGAGGCAAATTCTGAGACCTGAAAACTCTTCTTCCCATCACAGGTGGAGTGTGCCTGTGAGTGAGTGAGTAAGTGAGTGAGTGAGTGAGTGTGTGTACCTGTGAGTCTGTGATTATGTGTGCATACATGTGTGTATACTTATGTGTATATGCCTGTGTGTGTATGTGTATGTGCGTACCTGTATGTTAGAGCTGGAACCCAGAGCTTTGTCCATGTTAATCAAATACTTTACCACTGAGCCATGTCCCAAAGCCCTCACTGGGGAATTCTAGGAGAAGCTCTACTACTGAGCCATGCCCCCAGTGCTTACTGGGGGATTCTAGGCAGGTGCTTTATTCTTGATCCATGACCTCACCTTCTTCTAGGCAGGTGCCCTTTTGCTGAGCTACAGCTAAAGCCTTGAGTTTTTAAAAATCTATCTATCTATCTATCTATCTATCTATCTATCTATCTATCTATCTTATGTGTATGAGTATTTTGTTTTCATGTATATCTGCACATTAGAAGAGGGCATAAGATTCCATTGGTCTACAATTATATACTATCACAAGCTTCTATGTGGTTGCTGGGAATTGAACCCAGTACCTTTGGAAGAGCAGCCAGTGCTCTTAATCACTGAGCCATTTCTCCAGCCTTGCTCTTGGTCTTTTTGAGACATGTGTCTCTATGACCTGGAACTTGCAACCATCTGTCTAAACTTCCCAAATGCTGGTCCTGTAAGCTTGAACCACTACACTGGGCTCATAGGATGTACATAACTTGGGTAAGATGGTCCCCTCTTCTTTTCCATAGGGACTGTCTGTGTTTGGAACTGAGGCACAGGGCTAGGAGTCGGGGAGATGGGACCAGGTACCAAACAGAGGTAGCTTGTTATGTGGGAGTGGACTCATGGTGGATTTTATGTTCACTGTTCATTTTGCTTCTTCTCATATTACCATTTTAATTTCCCTTTGAGGAAAATCCTTACCTCATAGAGTATTGGAATAGTATTAGAGGAGACTTACTGACTCTGCTGTCCCTTGGTTTCTAGGAGACCCTGTGATTCAGTCTGCATCAGTGGCATCTCCCAGCTTCCTGAGGCTGTGCTTCTAGGGTCAATGATGGTATTTTTTTCTGTCTACATCCAATCACATGGTGTCTGAGTTCCGAGAATGTGGTTTAAACCCTGGCATCCACCTATGCAAGACCCACCATTAGGTGTCTGTGTTGACACTGACTAATTCAGTTTGACTTTGAGACTTGCCATGTTTGAACTTCTCACATAGGCCTATTTGGGCTCAAGGAAATATCTGGAATGGAGGGTGGGATTTAGGTGGGGCTTTGGGACTCTGAGTCCTCTTGAGGGAACTATGGACTCTCAGGACAGAAGCCCATACCACATCTCTCTAACATGTCCAGCATTATGTCCAAAAAGGGATGGGAGTTGTATGACTTCCTGAGAGAGGATGCAAAGCTCTTACCCTGGGTGAGTTACACTCCCTAAACCCACCATTGACTTCTGATGACTCATTTCTATTCCCCCTGGTCTTGCTGCCTCAGGAGCCACATCCATAGCCTTCATCAAACACCACGGGGATTCCTGTGTCTCATGGAGAACTGATCTCTTCAGGCCAGCACCCAGGGTCTCTGCCAGTGAGCTCCAGTGCTCTCAAGCCTGTCCTGAAAACCAAGCCAGTCCAAGGTGGTCGGCTCAGGGGGTGACAAGTGGAAGCTGTACCTGTGCATAAAGACCTCGAGAAGGACAGAGGTGGGGGTCATCCCTTCCACTGCTCTCCGGGAGAGTGACCAGCATGGTTCCTGACCATGCAGAGTCCCTGAACACACTTGTCCCCAGACCCCCCAGGGCCCTCTCTGCACTGCATTTGCAGTCCCTCTCTGGAACTCTGTCATTTCATCTTCTCGGAGTTCATCTCTTCCATCCTTTCCATGCTCATCTGGAGTGTCACAGCCTTACAGAAGACTTCTCTGCCACCAGACCTGGCTAAACCACTCTGCTGCAAGAATTGGTTCCTTCATCTAGTCATGTTTTTATCTCTCTATGTTTCTGTCTATCTATCTATCTATCTATCTATCTATCTATCTATCTATCTATCTATCTCTCTATCCATCCATCTATCTATTATTTGTAGGTGTTTGGAATATCCCTGATTTATTTTCTTACCTGCACAACATGAATGGTACTCACATGTCATCTTTGTGTCTATAGTGGCTTAGTGTCCCTCTCCCCATGGTACCTGTTGTCTCTCCTGCCCAGACCATACCCTGACCTTCTAATGCCTTTGTGCTTGGCTCACGGTGACACGATACCAGTGTGTCTATCTGGTACTTCTTGGTGACACGATACCAGTGTGTCTATCTGGTACTTCTTTACTTAAACGAGGTTTCTATTTCATCATTTAAACCATGCCGTACTCTTCCTGGTCCCAGACATGTGGCCACAACTCCCATCTCCCCAGAAGCCATTCCCAAGGGACTTGAAAAGGGAGCAGGAGAGAGTCCATGAATTTTCCAGAACATGTCCATTCTTGGAAAGCCAAGACTGGTGGTAGGTTGGAGATCTGGTTGGGGAAGGAGCCGTGCTAGGGTAGGTCTCAGAATTGCTTTTCTCCCTTGAGTTAAGAAAGGATGGACCAGGTCCGGCACAGTGAGAGCTTCAAACTCTTTTTTTTTCATTTTTTAAATTTATTTATTAAATTTAATTTTACATATCAGCCACGGATTCCCTTGTCCTCCCCCCTCCAACCACCCCCTGCCTTCCCTCCAGACCACCCCCCCATTCCCATCTCCTCCAGGGCAAAGACTCCCCCGAGGATTGAGTTCAACCTGGTAGATTCAGTCCAGGCAGGTCCAGTCCCCTCCTCCCAGGCTGAGCCAAGTATCCCTGTATAAGCCCCAGGTTCCAAACTGCCAGTTCATGCATTGAGGACAGGACCCGGTTCCACTGTCTGGATGCCTCCCAAGCAGGTCAAGCTAATCAACCATCTTATTTATCCGGAGGGCCTGATCCAGTTGGGGGCTCCTCAGCTATTGGTTCATAGTTCATGTGTTTCCTTTCGCTTGTATATTTGTCCCTGTGCTTTTTCCAACCTTGGTCTCAACAATTCTCGCTTATAAAAACGCTCCTCTTTCTCACCAATTGGACTCCTGGAGCTCCACCTGGGGCCTGACCGATGATCTCTGCATCCGGTTCCCTCAGTCATTGGATAGTGTTTGGACAGGTGGCCTTCGAATACTTCAGAGATCTATTCAGAGGGCCTGATCCAGTTGGGGGCCCTTCAGCCTTTGGTTCATAGTTCATGTGTTTCCATTTGTTTGGCTATTTGTCCCTGTGCTTTATCCAACCTTGGTTTCAACAATTCTCGCTCATATAAACCCCCCTCTTTCTCGCTAGACTCCCGGCGCTCCACCCAGGGCCTAGCCGTGGATCTCTACATCCAGATTCCTCAGTCCTTGGATGGGGTTTCTGGAATGACTATTAGGGTGTTTGGCCATCCCATCACCAGAGTAGGTCAGTTCCGGCTGTCTCTTGACCATTGCCAGCTGTCTATTGTGGAGTATCTTTGTGGATTTCTGTGGGCCTCTCTAGCACTTTGTTTCTTCCTTTTCTCATGTGGTTTTCATTTACCATGGTCTCCTATTCCTTGTTCTCCCTCTCTGTTCTTGATCCAGCTGGGATCTCCCGCTCCCACAGGCTCTCTTTCCCTCGACCCTCGCCCTTTATTACTCCCACTCATGTCCAGGTTGTTCATGTAGATCTCAGCCATTTCTCCATCATTGGGCAATCCTCGTGTCTTTTTTGGGGTCCTGTTTTCCAGGTAACCTCCCTGGTGATGTGAGTAGCAGTCCAGTCATCCTTGTTCCACCTCTAGTATCCTTCTATGAGTGAGTACATGCCATATTTGTCTTTCTGAGTCTGGGTTACCTCACTCAGGATGATTTTTTCTAGATCCATCCATTTGCCTGCAAACCTCATGATGTCATTGTTTTTCTCTGCTGAGTAGTATTCCATTGTGTATATGTGCCATAATTTATTTATCCATTCTTCAGTTAAAGGGCATCTAGGTTGTTTCCAGGTTTTGGCTATTACAAACAATGGTGATATGAACATGTGCTCTTGTGGTATGATTGGAGAGCTTCAAACTCTTTAGAAAGAAAGTTTGCTCCTAGCCCCGGCATTCTACCAGCAACCAAGCCATCAGTCCTGGAGCTTGATTGGTAGTGGAGTGAGTATTATGAAGCCACAGCCCTTCTCTCTCCTGCCTCTCTGGGCCTGGTGGAAAAAGATGATGAGTTTCAGCTCCTAGTTGGATAGAGGATGCAAATCTTACCAGGAAGCCCAAGTGTGGAACGGACAGAGGATCACTAGAGGCACCCAGGAGGCCTGCAAGGTTCTAAGTATGTAGGTCACAAATCTGTATTGAATGTATAGCCCTGTTTAAAACATAATTGCCATGAGTGTGCCTACACATGTGCGTGTGTTTGTGTGTGTGTGTGTGTGTGTGTGTGTGTGTGTGTCTGCACACATGTGTAAGACCACATTTCAGAGGCCTCTCTGACTGTGACCTAGCTTGTCCCCTGGATGTGAACACAACCACTCCATGAGGCTGACTTGAGAACTGACGCCTGCAGCTGGCGGGGGTGGGGGTGGGGTGGGGGTGGGGGGTAACGCCTGAGCACACCTGGCACAGATCTCTTAGGCTGACTCATCTGAGAAGCACACACAGTCTTTTCTCCTCCCCACTGCAGGGTCACCAAGTGTTGATGTGAGAATGAGCAGCGGCTCTGGGTCACTCTCTGTTCCAGGTCAGGAGGAAATCATCCCAGTGCTAGTGCACATCTGTCCATGGTTTTTGTTTTGTTTTGTTTCTGAGGGAGGGTTTTGCTGGGTAGGCCAGGCTGCCCTTAAACTGGAGATCCTCATGCCTCAGCCTTGGCCATGAATGCCACCACCCAACTCAAAGAATTCTTATGGAAGGAGGTCAGTACAATGACATTCTCCACACTGTCAACAGTGGATGAGTTAGTCCCCATTCCAGAGTGCGGCACTGGCCCTTAGCCACTTCCCTGACTGACAGCTAAAGCCTCCACTTCATCCCCAAAGCTGCTTTTATTCCTCCTCAGTTTCCTTTCCTTGGGGGGTGGGCTGAGAGAGGGGTGTATCCAGCGTGAAGCTGTCTTACCCACTGCTTTTTAGCAAATGTCTGTGGAATCTTTAAAGCAGTTTTTTATCATAATAAAAATATTTTAACTTATAACCCCAGAAAGAGATAGGCCTGGGAGTCTTTATAAAGCACGGCAATCCAGATGAGCATAATTTGAAAGTAATTTGAATTGTAATGAGGGTTTTTAATGTAAACAGGCAGAAGGAGAAACTTGCTGGGTTCTGCCATAGCACATACACCCAAATATATGTCTTTTGATGGAAGTATTAACGTGTCAAGGAAGCAAAAGATGCTACCAGCATTGATGGAGTGAGTGGGAGCAGCATCCTCTGTGGTGTCAAATGATGGGGATGTCAGAGGGAATGGAGGATGGTCAGTGTGCTGGGTGGCCTGCAGTCAGTGCAGGCCAGGTCCTATGGGGTGAGAAGGAGCAAGGCCTGGCCTGAGAACTGCTCTTTGCAGTTGCAGGGAGGGACAAATAGCCGCTACATAGTAGGCTACCAGTAGTTTTCATCAACTAGCTCAGAATATCAGGCAGAAGGGATTTTGAATGTTCCCAACACAAAGAAGTGATATATGTCTGAGGTGAGGAATCTGCCAGTTATCCCAATCTGATTGTTACTCATTCTGTGCATGCATTGAAACACTGCACGGGTACTCCATAAATATGCACAGTTGCTTTGTATCAATTAAAATAATAATGCATTATTAAAAGGAAAGACTTACAGAAAGCTGAGCTGGAAGGGTTCCTGAGACTGGAAGCACTCTCCTCTAATATCTCTACTTCATTTTCCTCCTCTTGCTCATCATTTTTATTTTCTGCTCCTTCTTCTTCAGTCCTATGGGTTAAAGCCAGGGTCTGACACTCACTAGGCAAGCAAACCACCCCTGAACCACACCATAACCCTATTTTATTCTCATTTTTAGGATGCAGGAGCTTGCTAAGGTTTTTGAATCAAGTATGTAGCCCAGGAGGGGATCTTTCTTGCCATCTTTTAGCCTCAGTCCCCAAAGAAGTTAGGGCAACAGGCATGTGCCCCCATGTCCAGCTGACATCTGAACTTCTGTCTAGTACAGTTGTTTGACTAAAGGAACATGTTTGTCATGATGACACTGTAGACCTCTGATCACTTGCTTTGGATAAATGAAAACATTATTGAGCACTGATTAACTGCTTGTGCTTGCCTATCACTCTGAGCTTCAGGTATGCTCATTTTTGTTGAGAAAGATGAGTAAAATGCAAGAAACAGGTGAAAAATGTCCAGACATCAAGCTGCAGCTTTCACCCTCAATGTAACCACAGCAACAGAAAGAGAACTACAGCCTGGACTCGCATCTCAGACGTGGCGGTCAGTGCTATTTAATGAGCAGCTCATGCGTTACCTCAAGGCTTTTCAATTACCTCTGTTAATAAGCAGTCCACACCAGTAGAGAGTGATTCCCTTATTCAACAGATGGGAAGACTGAGGACCACAGAGAGGAGAGAGCCCTCTGGAGGCTCCCATAGCACCCCATATCTCCCAGCAGAATGCTTTTAGGTGGTTACCTCCATTATTTCTGCTGTCCACCCTGTGAACTCTTAAATGAGAGCCCTGGTCCTTAATTACAGTGAGCCACTGATGTTCTTGGAAGAAGAGGCAATCTGAGGATCCCATCTCTGCATGGAGCAGCCTGGGACCCTTGTGAGGAGTGGGCAGACACATTGAGTGTTGATGGGTTTCCTAGAGAAGTCATGTTTGTCTTCCAAAGGCAGACTATTCAACTCAAAGCACAATATTTTTTTGGCTCAGCGTTTGGCTTTTGGAGTGGCAGCTGTTGCCACCAGAGCAAATTCTGAAAATGTGTAATTCTCGGAAATAATCGCCCACCCTCAGAAAAGATGTGTTTGCACAGAAACTTGCCTGCATTCATCCTGAAGCAGTTTTCTCTGCAGTCCCCTGCCTCCTCCCCAGCAACTGTTTCAGCTATCATGCGTCTACACAAGTGCCAAAGGGTCTCAACTAAGGTCTCGTCCCACATACTCCTCCTCAGATGGAGCCATATAATTTCCTGTTATTCGTCATTCCTAATGATTTTTAGAAAATCAAATCCGTGATCAGGCAGACAAGCAGCATTCAATTCCATTGGCTCACTCATGCTCAGCCAAAAAGTCCCATTAGCCCCACGGCAGGTGGCCCAGGAATGGGACCCTTTAAAATAAAACCATTAAACATACAACTTCTAGAACCTTCTCCTGTTACCGAACTGGAAGTGTGAGATCTTCTCTATTTAAATTATTAAAAAAAAAAAGATTTGTAGGCATATATGGCCCAAGCTAGTGGGTAGATAGGCAGGTTCCTTCGGACCAATATCCACCCTTCATGTCAGTGAGTTCTCAACATGTAGGTCATGACCCCTTTGGGTGGTAGAATAACCCCTTCACAGGGGTCACAGATCAGATATTCTGTATATCAGAAACTTACAGTACGATTCATAACAGTAGCAAAACTACAGTTATGAAGTAGCAACGAAATAACTTTATGGTTGGAGTCACCATACATGAGGAATTGTATAAAAGGGCTGCAGTATTAGGAAGGTTGAGAACCACTGGTCTATGTAGGCATCCATATGCCTACCAGGCACTCAGTCAGTGGACTCTGTTTTGAGACAGGGCCTCATCATGTAGCCCAGGCTGTCCTAGAATTCACTGTCTTCCTGCCTCATTCTCTCAAGCACTGAAATTATAGCACATGCCACCATGCCATGCACAAGGAACTCTTTATACCCATTCTTGTGGGCCTGGCGCTGCCAGGTGTCAGGAAGATAGGAACGTACAGAACAAGGTCTTTTCCCTTGGTGCTCACACTGACTGAGGAGAATAACTTGGAAGACACCCAAGAAGGAAGAGAAGTGGAGCTTGGGAAAACAGAGCCCCAGCTGGTGCCCTTGGGAGCTGTTGTTGTAGGCAGTGAATCCTTTGCACCTGTTGGGTGACAGATCTGTCCTCTGTGGTATGTTGGCTTTCTGTGTGTGCTGCACTGAATTACCACAGATTTGGTGACTTCAAATTACGCACACTAATTCTCTACAGTTCTAGAGGCCAGAGACTTAAAATCACTACCCCCAGCATCAACTGAGGTGTAGACTTGCCTCGGCCTCTGGGGGGATCTCAGGGACAATTTGTTCCCTGCCTCTCACAGTTTGTCATGCTGTTAAAAACCCTGGATTAGTGGCTTCATCATTTCCTCTTCAAGACCAGCATCTTCATATCTCTCTATCCTGCTTCAGGTGGCATCTCTTTTGTATACCTGCATGTGTGAAATCCATCCTACCTTAGAAAAATCCAGGGTGTATTCAAACTCATGATCCTTGTGCCTCAGCATCCAAGTGTGAGGATTATGTGTCTCTCTACAGAAGCTTGCGTCTCCCTCTTCTGTGGTCGTTTGTAGTCACGAGGCCCTACCAAACAGTCTTTCTACCTCACATCTTTGTGTTGTAAGGCTCCCTTAATGACCTAAGAGGGGACCTAGAGTGACCTCTTTGCTTACAGATCGACATTCACAGACTCAAAGGCCTTGACCTGCTGCTGTCTTGTGGGCTGCTCTTCTGCCTGCCACGTGCGATTCCTTTTGTTGCTGGCAAGAAGCTGGTCTTTTGAATGTCCCCGTAGGTATTCATTGCGCTTCTCTCCCACTTTTTGGTCATTTCCCCAGGACCCGTGTCCTTCTTGCTAAGGAAGAGCCCCGGGGTCACAGACTGGGCTCCAGGGCAGTGTGCAGCCCACCTCCCCTGGTCGGCTGGAGGCTATTGAGTTCATCATCACCTTATACATGCTCCATGTGAGGCAGATCCATTCACCAGTGCCTGTGTTCTGTGACCAGAAAGAGGCTCTTGAGTCAAATGGATGCCTGGGGTCAGTGCCGAAACACAAAAGCGATTAAGAGGACACAAAGAGGTCGGGGCAGGCCTGCTCCCACTGGCGATTAACCCGGCAGAACCACAGTGAGGCAGAAGGGCTGCCTAGCCTGTTCCTACCCCCTCCCTAGTGTCGGACTCTTCTCTGCAGGAGACTATAGGGTCATGGGGGCCACTGCAGAAATCGCACTGGTTTGTCCTGGGGCCTGTGAGCCACACACCAGGAAGGACTTCTGCCTTGGAGTCAAGTAAAATCAAGGCCTTGCCCTGAGACCCTGATAATCCCAGAATTAGATTACCCTGGTATGTTGAACATTTCATTATCAATGCATACTCATAACAATCCAGAAACTGGCTTGCCTGTGGCCATTTAAAGTTGGGCATACTCATAATTTCAGTACTTGGGAGGCTGAGGGAGAGAGGGTTCCAGGAGAGCTCAGGCTACACAGTGAGACACTGTCTTAAACAAAGATATCCATTTTTACAGAGGAAAAAACAGAGGCCTAGAATACTGATGAGACAGGAAGGAGAGATGGATGCCAGGAGACACAGCTGTGGGAACACTGTCCAGGAATTCCTCTACTGTGTTTACTATGCTCCTGGTCATGTGTAGTGGGGAGAGAAAAGGTAAGGCCTTGGTCTCCCTGATTGCATCAGGCTTTGGTCTCCTGTAAGGCCTCTGAAGGCTGGAGAACCAGGACAATCAGATATCTCACATGCCATATGTCTCATGGTATATGCGTGTGCGTGTGCGTGTGCGTGTGCGTGTGCGTGTGCGTGTGCGTGTGTGTGTGTCCATGTGTGTGTGCATGTTCACGAGTGCTGTTGCCCATGGAGGTGAGAGTTGTCAGATCTTTCTGGAGCTGCCCAACATGGCTTCTGGGAACCCCTGTGTCCTTGCACCTGAGAGTGAATCTCGGATCCCAAGACTAACACTGGGGCCATGCTGCACTCTGTGACTGCCTCACTGTGGGCTTCGTGGACTAGAAGTAGAGTGGACAGACAACCTGACTCAAGCTGTGGCTTGTCATTGTATCCTTGTAGGTGATTTGAGTTAAGGCAAGGATTTGGGCTAAGGACAATCCATGGGATCCATGGATTTCTATCCTCTTTTTCAAAGGAGTGAGACAGCTGGTCTTCCGGGGGAAACAGAAGGAGGCAGAGCAAAGAGAGAGACCTGGTCCCAGATTGCATGTGGAGAAGGCAGGGCTTCCTTCCCCGCTTACGTGCCCCTAAAGTCTGTGATTCTGAACAACAGAATTTGCTTCATTACTCAAACTGACTGAGTGAGATTCTGTGCATTGAGGCTGAAGGGACTTTGAGGCCAGCATCTTTTCAGTCTTGTGTGTGAAATTCAGGGGTCCATAAGACAACCAATAAGCACCTGGGGCTGGATCTGACAGACTTTGATGTTGAGGTCACCCCATCATGAGGGGAAGGCCTCTGTGGGCTTTCCGGAAGGCATGGATCCTGAGGGTAGTCTAGGCATCCCTGTAAGGAGAAGGAAAGAGTGATGCCACCCGAATCATCCCCAGACAATGTAGACAATGTAGAAAGAGTGTGTTGTACTAACAAGGAATGCCATGCCACTGAGTGTCAACACAGTCCCAGCCCTGCCCCCACCACGTCCACACAGCCACATTTCTCAGCATTCCCGTAGGAATGATGCTGACACACCCCCATTGAGATAGAAAACTAAGGAAAGGAAGAGAATTTGTTTTCTGGGGACTCCACAACAAACCACTACAAGCGGGGGATGGGGGGCTTTAAAATGCAGTCATTTTTTTTCTCCTTGACTTGGATCTAGAATGTCCTTCAGAGAAGTTCATGTGTGAAACACTTGGTTCCCAGAACAGCAATGTTCACAGGTGGGCTACTGAGAGCTGATTGGATAAGGAAGGCTCTAATGCCATTAATTTTACTCTAAAGCTTAATGGGCCAATCTGAGATGGGGAAGGGAGAAAGTCTGTGGGGGTGGCTTTGGAGAGTTTATTTTGCCCTTAGTCCCCTTCTCTCCCTCCTGCTACTACCATCAAGTGTGCAGCTTTGTTCCATCAAGCTCTTGTAGCAAACAGTGCAGTCTCCAGACCAGGGATTGATGAACCGGGGAGATGGCTCAGAGAGTAAAATACTTTCTGTTTACGTCTGAGGGCCTGAATTCAAATTCCCAGAACCCATGTAAAGCTGTGGGCAGTAGCACGAATCTGTAATCTCAGAATTCTTTGGGCAAGATGGGAGGTGGAGACAGGAGAATGCCTGGAAGTTCACAGGCCAGCCAGCCTGGCACAGGTAAGACAAATAACAAAGAGACCCTGTCTCAAAATGGGGTGGAAGGCAAGGACCAGCCCTCAAGATTGTCCTCTGACTCAACATATGTGCTATGGCACACAAATGTGAGCATGCCCACACAGGAACATGAACGAACGAACACACACACACACACACACACACACACACACACACACACACACACACGAAACCATGAACAAAACTAAATCTTCCATTTTTAAAGACAGTTTTAAAATATTCATGTGTGTGAGTCTGTTAATTTGTATGTTCATGAGTCTGTGTGTGGATGCCATATGTGTAAGGGTACCCATGGAGGCCAGAAGAGGGTGTTGGATTCTCTGGAGCTGGAGTTATGGGCAACTAGAAGCTGCCTGAATTTGGGATCCAAACTGGAAGAGGAGCAAATTCTCTTAACTACTGAGCCATCTCTCTAGCTACTATATCAACTTCCCTTCCCTCCCTCCCTTCCCCCTCCCTCCCTGCCTCCCTCCCTCCCTCCCACTCCCTCCCTTCCACCTGCCCACCTTGTTCTCAGGTACTTTGCCACAGCAAAGGAAATATGACTAATACTAGAGGTCCAAAGCCTGAAATCAAGATGTCACCAGGGCTCCACTTCCTCCAAAGATATGGTGGACAATCTCTTCACTTATCCTGATGGCACAAGCATCCCTTGGTTTGTGGATGAATGACTTCAGTCTCTTAGCATCTTCATGTTGTCTTGTCTCTCCTTGTTCTTGCCTCTCCCACCTCTCATAAGAAGGCCTGTGATTGACCCACCTGGTTTTACTTGGGGTTTGTTCACTTAGTTCTATCTATAAAGCTCTCCTTTCCAAATACTGACTCTTTTCACAAATTTTGAGGCGTAGTATATTTATTTTGTGGGGGATTAGCACAGAGCTCACTAGAGGGAGGTTGTCTGATTTTCCTCTACACACAGCAAGCTGTGTTTGGATGAACTGCAGAACCGGTCCAAGTGTGACCGCCATGTTGTTTTCTGAACACAACAGGTTCATACGGAAGGATGTAGGATGAAGGAGTGGGGTAGAAGAGGAAGAAAGAGCCTTCCCACTCAGCGTATTCCATCTTGCTTTGGAGAATACAGGTGTCATTATTTTAATCCTGGATCTATGACTTTTAAGGAGAAGCCAGCATGGGGATTGTGGGCATTCCTCCCCAGGCTGTCCTTCGGTCCCCACACATATCGCCCCATGACCTGTTGTTTGCTCTCTCAAGATATGCACAGATGGTAGGGGCATGCTGCCCAGAACCCTGGGTCCTGAAGGGAGTCACCAACGGCGACGGGATTAGCTGCTCTGGGAGGGTATTCTCTTCAGGGATGATCGGGGGTAAGGGTTGAGAGAAGGGGGTGGAGCTCTGGCCCCCAGCTGGCAGTAGGAAGGACATACTCTTTCTGGCAGTCCTGCAGGTGTCAGCCTGGTGATCCTTGACGTGCTGAGGGGATGAGGATCCAGAAAGCCCACCCCCACTGTTTTCATTTCCCCAGAACTCCATGGCTGATTTTGTGGATGCTGTACTCTGTCAACCCAGCCACCCCAGTCCCTCTGCAGAACCCATTGGGCTTCCAGTCCCTGCTTCCTTGCCTGCTTCTATTTGATACACAGAGTCCAGGAAGAACCTCCTCCTCAAGACGTTCCCCACCGACTGCCCCAAACCGCTCCTTCCTCTCTTCCCACTCCCGCCCTCGCTGTCGACTCTCACCCCTTCCGCTTGGTTCATAAACTAAGAAAATGCACTTTTCTACCCAACCTGGAGCGAATCTGTAAGTGACATAGAAAGTTCAGTTCAACACTAGCGAAAATTGAATTTATCTTGGAAATGCTTTATTCTTCCAAAAGCTCACTTTGGCAAAGTCTAATGTATAGAAAAGCATGAAATACGGTGGCTCCAGACGCAGCAACTTCTTCAGCTACGCATTAAGCCGCAGGGTCCGAATCCAGCTTCGCTGTCGTCAACCACTCTCTTTAACTCAAATGCCCGTCAATGTCCCTGCTAAATGGGAGTCTTGTGCGCATCGCATCTTATCATAATGTCACAAAACCCATAGAATTACAAATCAGGTTTAAGGCGGAAAACATGACAGGGAAATAAAAGTACACAAAAAGTACATTAAGTATCAGTCTTCATTTATTCTCCCCATTCCAGCCTACCTCTCAGCTCAGCCCCACGCTGCACGCAGCTCAGCTTGAGGTAGCCTAAGATCCATTTTAGAGTGGACTGAAATATAAATGACAGTTCGCTCTGCACATGAACATAGACAACTGTATAAAATATTTAAATAAAGACAGGAAAGAACAGAGGATTGCCACGAAGCCTTTGGCAGACTCAGCCTTGGGGGAATTTAGCAGCTTGAGATTCATTACAAATTTCGTCTTTAATGTTATTTTTAGTTCAATATTTTGTAGCACTCAGAAGTAAATCTTGGTGTGCTGTCTCCTCTTCCCCTGGCTTCCTCTCCTTCAGTGTCTGATCCTTCAGTTTTACTGAACCCTAATACGGTTTCAATAAAATTGATTTGTGACGTCGTAATGCTGTTTGTTACGGGCTCCTCTTTCTTGATGTAATGGGGGGAGGTCTGTTGTATGATTCGGCAGAGTGAGGAGGATCGCTCTTGATTGGAGAATAAATTGTCATGAACCAAGAAACAGCCTGCTTCAATGTGAACTCTCCATCTCTCTGTCCCTCCTGCGGTCTCCCATCTTGAATTTCTGGCCTTGTGTTATGGCCCCAAATGCATCATCTGTCCCCTCTGAAGAGAGCTGTCACCCAAAATAAAGACTCCAAGAAGACAAAGAGACTTGGGCTTTGAAATAACTACTGTTCAGTTACTCTCTCAACACGGACCTCTACCTGGAGACCTCCAGCTAGTTTGTAATGTCCAGATGAAAGTCTCAGAAAGGGACCTCACCCCAAACCAGAGGCGGAGAGGCCCAGTCACTTGGCAGCTCTGTCCTGGGTCATTTGCAGGCTCTTTGGTCTCCCAGGGAGGCTGCAGTGTCAGATGATGCCTGCCAGGAAAACAGATGGCCAGGTGGGAAGGGAACGAGCAAAGGTTGGTTCCCAGAATGCCCGCCGGGTTCCCAGAAAGGCATTCATCCATGGACTGAATGTGTCTGAGGAGGAGGCAGAGCCTAGAGAGTTCCTAAGGGTTTTCATTGACAGGAGAGTCTTATTAGTGATATTGGGTGGGGGTGGATCCTGGCTGGAGGAGGTGACGGAAGAGAAACAGGACTCAGATTGGAGTTCAAAATAACCACAGAAATGGATATTTCAGGGCTGGAGAGACAGCTTGGTGTTTAAGAGCACTTGTTACTCTTGCAGAGGACCCAGGTTTGGGCCTCAGCACCGACTTGGGGGCTCTGTGTCCCAGAGGATCTGATGCCCTCTTCTGACCTGCATGGGTACTGCGCGCACACACACACACAGAGAGAGAGAGAGAGAGAGAGAGAGAGAGAGAGAGAGAGAGAGAGAGAGAGAGAGAACAGACTGGTATTACAACCAGACACATAAATTTAAAGAAAGGATATTAATCCCAAATACTGGGTTGCCCATGTTTCCCGGAGAGACTTCATAGGTGGCCTAGTTTGCTTTTTTTTTTTTTTTTTTTTTTTTTTTTTTGGTTTTTCGAGACAGGGTTTCTCTGCATAGCTTTGCGCCTTTCCTGGAGCTCACTTGGTAGCCCAGACTGGCCTCGAACTCACAGAGATCCACCTGGCTCTGCCTCCCGAGTGCTGGGATTAAAGGCGTGCGCCACCACCGCCCGGCTAGTTTGCTTTTTTGTTGCTGTGATAAAAAGACCGTGACCAAGACAGACTTGGAGAAGAAAAGTTAATCTGTTTTACATGTCCCGGTCACCAACTGGAGACATCACTGAAGGAAGTCTATCATAGTCAGTGCTGTACTGATGTGAAGATCATGACCTCAGCAAATCTCTCTTTTTCCCTCCCACTGTGGTTGATATATTGTGCACCTCAATAAACTTATCTGGGGGTCAGAGAACAGAACAGCCACTATATTAAACATAGAGGTCAGGCAGTGGTAACACACGCCTTTAATCCTATCACTTGGGAGGCAGAGATCCATGTGGATCTCTGTGAGTTTAAAGCCACACTGGAAACAGCCAGGCATGGTGACTAACACCTTTAATCCCAGAAAGTGAGCCTTTAATCCCAGGAAGTGATGGCAGTAAGCAGAAAGGTATTTAAGGCGTGAGGATGAGGAACTAGAGCCTGGTTAAGCTTTCAGGCTTTTAGCAGCAGTTCAGCTGAGATCCTTTTGGATAAGGACACAAAGGCTTCCAGTCTGAGGAAACAGGATCAGCTGAGGAATTGGCAAGGTGAGGAAGCTGTGGCTTGTTCTGCTTCTCGGATCTTCCAGCATTCATCCCAATACCTGGTCCAGGTTTGTTTTTATTAATAAGACCTCCTAACAATTCCTGCTACACCCCACTCCACTTACTATGATGTCTTTTTTTAAAATTATTATTTAACATGACTTCTTTATTGAATCTTTGGGAATTTCACATCATGCACCCTAATTCCACTCACCTCCCAGTCCCTCCATATCCTCCCCTCACCCCTGCATCACTCCCAAAAGAAAATTTTAAAAAATCAAATCAAATCAAAACAAAACAAGCAAGCAAACAAACACAAAAAGAAACACACACACACACACACACACACACACACACACACAGACCTCTTAGCTCCTCCATCTTTCCTCTCTAACACCTCTTCATTCATCCTGGTGGCATTGAGAGTGGTGTGTCACACAGTAAACATTTTATCCAATCAGCTTTACTAGCAAATGTTCATTGTAATGAGTCACTGGTCTGGTTCAAGGCCTCTGATTTCTGGCACACAAGCATCACTGGATCCTCACCAGAACTCCTCAGGGATGTTGTGGAGGCCCACAAAGGTTTCCTAGTGAGATCTGAGCTTGCTTTACCCAGCAGGGCTGCATTAGAGGATTGTTTGACCAGAGGTGTGGTTACCAGGTGATTGGAAGGGTCTGCACTTGGCTGTGCTAGGGGAACATCTTTTGCTCCATCCCTTGGCATTCCTATAAAAAGTCCTTCAGAAGAGACAGAAGGGGCCAGTGGATAAGGATCCAGGCCCTCCCGAGGCTATCCTGTGTTTTTATCTGTTTCTCTTGCCTCTATCCTTCTATCTAAATATTTCTCCCTCCTCTCTCCTCAAGAGTACCCTGGGGAAAAAGTGGGAGCAGGTCTCCCACAGAGAAATGGGTAGGCCTCTCAAAAGGATATTCTGAAGCCACCGCAGTGGAAAGATACCCACAGGACCAGTCCCTTCACAAGCTCCAGCAGGTCCTCGATGGGATAGATGGGATAGAGTGGGCTAATCCAAGGCCCAGCTGTGGGCCAATCCCAGGCCCAGCTGTGGGCCAATCCCAGGCCCAGCTGTGGGCCTGGGTGGTAGTTGAGACACTGCCCTTCCCCCTGCCCTGGGCAAGGGGCAGAGCCAGCTCCTCTATGCCCATGACCACAGCAACCCTTATAAAAGAAAGCATTTAACTGAGAGCTGGCTTACAGTTTCAGAGGTTTAGTCCATTATCACCATGGAGGGACATGACAGCACACAGGCAGACACAGTCCTCTAGAAGGAGCTAAGAGCTACATCCTGATCCACTAGCTGAAAGAGAGACTCTGGGCTTGGCATGGGCTTTTGAAAGCTCATAGCCCACCCCCAGTGAAGTGACACACTTCCTCCAAGAAGGCCACACCTCCTAATCCTTCTCAAATAGCGCCACTCTGTGGTGACAAAGCATTCAAATCTGTGAGCCTATGAGGGTTATTCTTTTTCAAACCTCCACAAAGTCTGGGCAGGAACTCATGCAGGGCATGAACCTGGTGGCTGGAACTGAAACAGAGGCCTTGGAGGAACACCACTCAATCCCATCTATCCCATTAAGGACCTGCTGGAGCTTGTGAAGGGACTGGCCCTGTGGGTATCTTTCCACTGCGGTGGCTTCAGAATATCCTTTTGAGAGGCCTACCCATTTCTCTGTGGGAGACCTGCTCCCACTTTTTCCCCAGGGTACTCTTGAGGAGGGAGGAGGGAGAAATACTTAGATAGGAACACTACTCATTGGCTTACTCCTCATGGGTCACTCATGCTGCTTCTTATACAACTCAGAACCACCTGCCCAGGGGTCCTCCACTCAGATATCAACAGGATGACCAGGAGTTTAAGGTCAGCTTGGTCTACATACTGAGACTATTTCAAAAGACAAGCAAATAAATGGCCCAGAGCCCCTCCCACTTTAGTAGGGTTTCTGAGAAAACAGCCTCTTTTGACATTAAGGTTATGTTTATATATATACAATATAAAGGAAGGAACAACAGAATAAGATTGATTATCTAGAATATACATAATCAAAAAGCCTAATATACTTAATACGTTTTGAGACAAAAACCCTTGGCTATTCTAGTATTTGGAGAAAGCAGGTAATTCATGCTTAGGTTGGTGACTTAGGTAAGTGAAAGATTACTGCTATCTAATGTTTATGACTTATCTAAATAAGTCCAGGATTCTGTGTTCACAGAGCCTAAGATAACAGAGGAAAGCAGGAGGCAGGCCTTAGGGGAGAGCAGACTAGACTAGAAATGGAGAAGCTAGTCCTGGAGTTGCTGGACCTGTAACACTGATGGCTGATGGTCCTCTGGAGTCTGTGGCCTGACCTTCTGACAATGGAAATGACTGGATTGTTAGTAATCCTCAATTCATACTAACCGCCTGTAAAGCTAAGTCAAGCTAGCTGCTACAGTAGGGGTGTGGGATGCCCCCACGGGTGTCTGTGTTTGAACACTTGGCCCCCAGTTGCTGTGCTGTTTTAGGAGGGTACAGGATATTTCTTATATGGGGCCTAGCTGGTGGATCTAGGGCTGGAGGGTGGTAGCACCGGCCCATTCCCACAACCTCTGCCTCCTGATGTCCCGAGTTTCCTCTGAGTCAGGAGAATCTGTTCTATTGTCCCTTCCCTGCCATGTTGCACTGAATCCCTCTGAACTGTGAGCCCAAATAAATCCTCTCTCCCTTCAGTTGCCTTCAGAGTATTTGATGACAGTGATGGAAAAAGTTAACAGATACACTAGCTCAGTGAAAAACAACAACAAAACTCTTCCAGAGCTAAAGTGAGCACCAATGTCCAACTTGTTTCTAAATCAATGTCTATCACTCTTGTTGTTTTTTGATTGAAAGGAAGATGTGGAACATTAATTATAAAAGGGGTCTATAGGACCCAGGGTCCCTCTGGTGTGTCTACCATTTGAACAGACAGGCATAAACTTTCTTCTTCTCAATAGGGATTCTTGGGGCTTGATTGGCCAGCATTGATCAGAGATAGGGTGTTCTGTTACAGAAACTTCAATATGAATAGGCAGGAGGGAGCAGAGGTCTCCTGGGCCATGTCTTAGGTCAAGTTCCTTTAAAGGAGAATCAAGATGGAGGTTTGTATGTAAGCTATGGAAATAGTGCATCATCTGGAAGCTGTAGGCAAAGAGGAAGCTGAAGAGGTCCAAGGAAGAAATCAGGTGAACATAGGAATTTCTGATACCCCAGTATCAGTACTCTCCATAGATGTAGAACAAATGGGCTATCTAGGTATTGACACAGGAGAGCAAGCAGGATGGGAAACCATGGTGAACATGGTTAGATTGAGAAGTACCTAAGGAATGGTGAAGCATGCTCCTGGGTGTGTTTAGGAGGTGCTTCCAGAGATGAATAGCCAAGGGAGAAGGACCACCCAGAATGTGGGGGAACCATCCCACAGGCTTGGGGACTGAATAGAGTAAAACCAGGGAAGGGAGATAGACAGTGTTGGCTATCTGTTTCTCTGTCCTTCCATCTGCCTGTCTGCCTGTCTTAGTTAGAGTTCCTATCACTCTGATGAAACACCATGACCAAAAGCAAGTTGAGGAAAAAAGAGTTTATTTGGCTTATACTTCCACATTGTAGTCCATCACTGATAGAAACAGGGCAGGAGCCTAGAGGCAGGAGCTGATGCAGAGGCCATGGAGGAATGCTGCTTACTGGCTTACTCCTCATGGTTTGCTCAGCCTTTTTTTTTTTTTTATAGAACCCAGGACCACCAGCTCAGGAACAGCACCACCCACCATGGGCTGGGCCCTCCCCCATCAATCATTAATTTAAGAAAATGCTCTACAGCCAGATATTAATGGAGGCAAATTTTCAACTGCAGTTCTCTTCTTTAAGATAACTCTGGCTTGTGTCAAGTTGACATAAAACTAGCCAGAACACACAATACTCTGTCTGTCTGCATCTGTCTGTCTGTCTGTCTGTCTGTCTGTCTGTCTGTCTCTCTCTCTCTCACTCACTCTCTCTCATCTCTTTTTCTTGGTTGACATGTTGTAAACTGTTTTGTTCCTATCTGCCCTCCCTACCACAATGGGCTGAACTTTTTGAGGCCATGAGCCAAACTAAACCCCTACTCCATTGTTTATTTCAGGTGTTTCTGTCACACACACACACAAGCAACTTAGGGAATTTATTAGGCTAATTGGTTCACATGATGATTGAGGCTGAGAAATACCCCAATATGTCATCTGGAAGCTGAGAACCCTGGGATGCTGGTACATGGCTCAGTGCAGGTACAAAAGTATGAGATTCCCCAGCCTAGAATGCCCCCTGGTGCAAGTCACACAGTTCAAAGGCCAGTAGAGCTGGAGTTCCGGTGTCCAGAGGTGAAAGAAGCATGAATCACAGCTCCAGGAGAGACAGACCAGCTGGCTTTTCCTCTTGGATGTCTGTGTGTGTGTGTGTGTGTGTACTCATATGTGAGAATGCCGTGGTGAACATGCAGCAGTTAGACAAACTTGGGTGTCAGTTCTCGCCTTCCACCTTGTTTTGAAGCAGGGTCTCTTGTTCACCACGTAGACATAAGCTAGCAATCCCACAAGCTCCTGGAGATATCTCCCTGTCTGCCACTTCCTCACAGGTATTACAGGGATGTCCTACCACATCCATCCGTTTTATGTGGAATCTGCTGATCAAAACTCTGGTCTTCATATTTTTTGGTAGTTCTTTATCTCCTGGGCCATCTCCCTAGTGCTTATCTCTTTTTCTTTTCTTTTTTTTAAAGATTTATTTATTTATTATGTATACAGCATGTATGACTGCAGGCCAGAAGAGGGCACCAGATCTCGTTACAGATGGTTGTGAGCCACCATGTGGTTGCTGGGAATTGAACTCAGGACCTCTGGAAGAGCAGTCAGTGCTCTTAACCTCTGAGCCATCTCTCCAGCCCTCTCTTTTTCTTTTTTGTTGTGGTTGTTTCTCTCGCTCCAGCCATCTGGATAGTGACCACTCATACTGAGAGCCAATCACTCCATGTAGTCTACTCAGATTCCTCTGGAGGCACCCCCAAGAAACTGATTTGCCACTTCTCAAAATAACCCTGATCCAGTCAAGCAGACGTAGAAAATTATCCATTGCAGCCACAGTGGAGGAAGTCTGGAGCATCAGTGGTACCAGGAATGATCTGACTTTGGAACCAGAGGTCTGGGCTTTTCTATTCTGAGTTAGTTTGACATTGGTCACAGGTGGGGGTGGGATTACCCCTAAGAAGAAGGAGTGACTTAGCAGGCATTTGTATTTGCAGGGGAGGTGCCTTGCATGGGTAAGGGCAACACCTGATAGATACCCGGGCTGGTCGCTCAGGACCCAGTGCTCACAACAGCCTGGCAAAGGTCTGAGGCACAGTCAGCTATAGACAGGAACCTTTGCTGGTGGGAAACTGCTGTCATTTACTCCTTACTATGGTTTGAATCTGAAACATCTCCCGTGGGCTCATGTGTCTGGATACTTGGCCTCTAGTTGGTAGTTCTGTTTTGGGAAACTGTGGGACCTTCTGGACTATGGCCCAGCTGGCAGAAATGGGTCAGTAGGAGTGGGCCTTGAAGATGACACCTACATTTTCTGGCTCAAGGTCTCTGATTCCTGATCCACCACAAAGTGAGAAGCAGCAGCCTCAAGCTCCCCCTGCTCTGGCAGCCATGCCTTCCTTACCATGATGAACTCCAGCCTCTAAAACATAAAGATACAAAGCCTTTCACTAAGTTGCCTCTGTCAGATATTTTGTCACATATGACAAGAGAAACATAACTAACACACCCCCTATGCTGGGAGCTAAATTCCAGACCATCAAGACAAAAAGACTTACTATGCTCCTGAGAACATGTGGGCCCATCCAGAGAAAAATATATGCTCAGGGATGGATTGGCTCATTGAAGAGGAGGGAAAGCTGACTTCCTGTTGCTCACATCTCAGGAGAGGAGAGAGTTAAGCTGGGAGCAGCAGAGGGGACCCTCTTTCCTATATCCCCTTGACGTGACACCATTCCAGTTAAGTAGCTGCCATTGGCATCAATGGGAAAACATGTATAAGGATTTTACACACTGTCTAGTACATAGTATTCACTCAATAAATGTTAGCTTGATATTACGATCATCTTCCTAATGGTGAGGTCAAAGCAATTAACTGAGTCTTATTTTTAATGAAAACTCTGATGAGATAAGCTTTGCAAGGGGAAGGAATGCCCCTTCCCCCAACCAGGATGATTAAAATGCACTTGATGACACCTTGGCTAGTGACAGCATATAGATTTTCTTAGATGAGAACTCTAGCTGAGTCCTGGTGGCCACTATTGTTAGGGAGGTTCTGATGCTGAATCCAGGCTTGGCAGAAGGACTTTATTGATGAGAGAGTTGTATCTACTGTGCTTTCCAGAGAGGAGGCATGGATGAGGGCAATGGTTTACATGTCTGCCTTTGGGATCACTGGATCATTTTCCTTCTTTTTAAGAAAGCAGATTATGAGAGTCACCTTGTTCCTTCAGCAACAAATGGGAAACAGGGCTTTCTGATCTGCAGAAGTGAGCTGAGTATGAAATTTGGGGGATGTATCAGATGTGAGTAAATCTCTTCCACACTGCCTAGACTTTGTAAAGAAGAAAAAAGGAAAAAGTGGAGAAGATTGACTTGAGGATGGAGAGATGGCTCAGTGGTTAAGAGCACTGGATGCTTTTGCAGAGGACTGAGGCTTGGCTCCCATCACTAACATTGGGCAGCACACAAACAGCTGCAACTCCAGATCCAGGGGATCTGATGCTCTTTTCTGGCCTTCCCAGGCACTACATGTTCATGGTGCATACATATATGCAGGCATACACATATTAAATAAATCAATATTAAAAATTCATGACTTGCAGCATAATGAGGAAAAATGCTGAAAGATTAGTGACAAGAATATGCACAAGTGCATCTAAATGTTAGTAACCATAAGCAAATAAGAAAAAGACAGTCACCCACAGAAAGATAGGCAGAGTCCAAGACTCCATGGATGAAGCCTAATGGCCAATAAATGAAAGATGCTCTATTTTATCAGGAGCCTGTGATATGTTAATGAAACCACACCTTATTTTCCAAGTTGGCCACAGTTTTGATTCTTATACTAAGAGGCTCAGAGGATGTGGGGACTATGTGGGGATGTACTCCTTATACCAGTATGAGGGAAAATTGGCAGTACACAATGCACTTTGGACATGCAGAACTTTTTTCCTTCTGCTATTTCTACCTCTGTGTAATACATTCTAGAAAGAATTATGTTTAGGGAGCCCCATGGAAGCATGCTTGTTGCAGCAATCCCCAAAGCTAAAGTCAACAAAGCTACCCTCCAACAGGGGGAAGGGTACCTAGTGAATGTATAAAGCTTACTTCTCAGTGAAAACTGCCAATGACGTACGTATTCAGAGGTCAAGAACAGTGAGGGTTAAGGCCTCATGCCCACCAATGCCATACATATCCATCCAAACCTGAAGGACATATATGTGCAGATGGTGATGCAATGTACTACCCAAATGAGGATGGGTGGGTCAAACAACTTCAATATTATTAATTGTGGTGGCTTGAATGAGAATGGCCCTCTTAGGTGCATATGTCTGAATACTTATTCCCAGTTGGTGGAACTATTTGAGAAGGATTAGAAGGTGTGGCCTCATTGGAAGACATACATTACTGGGGGCAGTCTTGGAAGTTTCACAAGACTGGTGGTACTCCCAGTGTCCATTCTCTGTCTTACACCTTCAGATCAGAAAGTGAGTTCTCAGCTTGTGCTTACTCTCATGCTTTTGCTCTGCTATCAGGGACTCAAGTCCTCTGAAAGAGTAAGTCTAACTGAATGCTTTCTTTTTATAAATTGCCTTGGTCATGATGTCTTATCACAGCAATAGAAAAGAAACTAAGATGGTTATTAGTGATATTTTCATATTTTAGAGTAATGTTCCTTTGCTTCATGAACCTTTCTGCAATCTAATTGTAGTATGTTAGCTTGCTTCTCTAAAAGCAAGAAGGGATGGAGATAGGGGGACTCAATAAGCACTTTGTCATGTGTATGCTACTCTGTGAATAGATACTTTCATTAAAAAATAACATATTCATTTATTCTTTGTGTGTTTGGGGGACTGCAGAGATGGTTCAGTTTGTAAAGTGCTTGCTGCACAAGCGTGTGGGTCTGAGTTTGGATCTCTAGTACCCACATAAAAACCAGGAGCAGCAGCACATGCCTCTAACTCTGCATCTAGGGAGGCCGAGGCAGGGGAATCCCTGTTGGAATAGCCGGACCACAGCCTCTAAGTCACTCTAACAAATCATTCTGTCAGTTTGGTGATGATACTCCAGATTCAGTAAGAAGATTCATCTCAAAAATAATGAGCAGTATGGTTGAAGAAAACACCTGAGGTCAGCCTCTGGTCCCCACATGCACAACATGTACATGTACACACACACACACAAAAACATACACACATGCACTCCTATGTATGCAAACACATACACACAAGTAAAAGTTAATTTACTGAGTCCTAACTCTTGATCACAGCCAGGCAGGTGTCAGAATGAAGAAAGTAGGTGGATATGGCTATTGTCTCTGTGGCCATCATGGCCTTTGCAATTCTTCTCTTGCTTGTTCACTGCCCATGTTCACCACTAAGCCCCTTAGGTCTTGGTTTGTCTAGGAAGGGAAGCATGAGGCTTTCCTGCTGGGATCACATGTCTGGAGACCAGGCTGCTGACCAGGCAGCTGTCCTTACTGGAGGTGGGAACACAGTGCTGGACTCTGATTGGCTCCATCTCTCCCAGGCTCCTAGGTAGCCTGGTACTTTTGAGGGGCTGTGAGCAGCAGCATTTGCCTTTTCTGAAGCCTTGCTCTCTTTGACTATGGTGTCCAGTGATTCCCAGCATCTCAATACCCCCAGGACACGAGGAGTAGGTGACTCATAACTGCTCAGAGGATCTTTTTTTTCCCCCTGTACTTCTGTGTTATATCTCTCCCTAAGATATACCTGCCACATGGGACCCTAGGATGATGCTTCTGATGGCCGGGGTGCTCATATCCTTTCAGACTACCTTTTCTACTATTGCATTAAAGAGAATGGCCTACAACCTCTGCTCAGTGTTGTTGATGTATAATAAGTTTTCCTGGAGAGACAGGACATACATGTCTATTCACCCTGAAAGGGGAACCCAAAACAGACCAAAGTCACAATTGTATCTAAGTCCAATTTGGTGAACCAATGAGTTTTATCGAGATTAGCAACAGGAACATGAGTGGGGGTTACTTAAGAGGAGAAAGGAGATGACTCAAAAACAGTGGCATTATTGAAAAACCCACCCCAGTGTGATCAGGCATGAAAGCTGAGACTGTGGGGCTTGCAGATGGCTGGACAGCCCAAGAACCTCTTCTGTGCAGCTGGTCAGAGACTTCTTCTCCCAGCAGTTGTTCAAGTTTTATTTTTATAAAGCTGGGGAGGGACCTCAAGAAAATCTTCCAAGTCCATGCTTTCAGCATGTGACCCTTTGTTTACCTTCTGAGTATCAAGACCCTCCCCCTCCCTCCTGGAAAGAACGATTCCATTCAGAGGAAAACGCCATACAATAGATGTAGGATCCGTGCCTCCTCCCCATTCATCCTTCTTCTCTCTCTCTATGTTGCTTCCCACGTCCAGCTTTGTGCCAGCCCTGGAGGAAGGCTCCACTCTGCCTCCTACAAGTTTTACTTCCATTAGTGAGAAATTTTCTCAGCCTCCTTGGTGGACCCGGACACCCAGGCTGGACTAGGAAGGATGTACACAGTGGCAGTCTCCCATCCTCTTTTCTTGTACCTACCACTTCTGCAGTTGCTTCAAGGGATCACCTTCTGAGCAGACTTCCTGTCACATTCAATCTATTCCCTGTTCCAGGACGAGGTGTCAAATCCAGAGGACCCTTGCCATCATGTTTGTCAAATTACTATGTGCAGATGTTCTTCCTCCTACAATGGGGCCACATCTCAATATACCCATTGCAAATTGAAAATGTCATAAGTAGAAAATTCACTCAATACATGTTGTCTACCCAAATCACAGCCCAGTCTATGAAATGTACTTAGAACATTTATGTGAAGTCTACAGTCTAACACAAAGCCTATTTATGAGAAGAAATTGAATATCTGATGAATTTTGCCTAATGCTTATGTACCAAAATGTTAGCATCACAGTCCACCATAGAGTGGAGGTGACTTACCCTCATGACCACATGACTTAAGGTTATCACTTGGCTCACTGGGGCTACTTGTTGTTATGCCGTGTGTCGCTAGCCTTGGAAAGATCCCCATTGAAAATTAAAAAAAAATGGTTCAAGTTGGAGGCATATTACACTAAAACCCCCACAAATTTGACAAATCATAAGCCACATCATCTGTGTTGCTGAGAACATGGGAGGCAGAAGGGTCAAGACCAGTGCTCACAAGGACATGGCTCTCTGATGGGCTGCACCACACAGGTGATGCTATGGGATTCAGGCACTGGAACATCTCAGAGTCCAAATGTCTAAGGCCCTCTCAGGGCTCAGGTACTCAACATCAAGAGGTGATAGAGTAGATGTTCTATGGACCTTAAAATGAGTCCAATATTCTCTCCCATTGTGTGTGCACTGCCTGTTCTAATTGTGCACATCGCTCCTGTCTCCTGGGCATCAGAGAACAGAGTGAGACATGCATGAAAAAGGACTCATGCAACTCAGAAAGACTTGTGTTAAAGGCTCACGTAGTCCTAGACAGGAATATTTCTTTGAAGCCTATGATACACATTCATTAAAATGCCTATATTGAGAAAATACTATACACTGGGGATGCTCCTAGAACCAAAGGTTGTTGAAAAGGAAATAATCTACCACCCCCAGTCATTATCAGTGTAGCTTCATGAAATGGGAACAGACACTGAAGAATATAGAGTATCAGGTGCTACTCATGACAGAAACAAATGGTGCTATGGGCAAAGCACTGTCATATGGAATATATGAAACTCTGTTTGACTCTGTCTCCATCTGACTAAGTGGCATATACTGATGCTCAGAAGCAAGATGAGATGTGGCATCTTCTTCAAGAAGGTACAAGTTCGAGAGGCTGCCTGCTCAGGACTGAAGTTCAGAGAGTCCTGGGGTACAGCAGGTGCAGTGGGATGCAGTCAGAAGTCTGCCTGCATCCCCATGGCACTTTCAGAGCTCATAAGCAGAAGAGTGGGATTCTACTACCAGCTGTAGAGTCTTCTCATCCCATAGATGAGGCATCCCAGGGTGCCCAGGACCAACACCCACGGGAGCAACCCTCACTTATGCTGGCTCTCTCTGCCCTTGCCTGGGAAACCTTGACCGATTCTGCACAAAGTCCTTGTGGGAATCAGTAGTTTTGAGTCTCAGGTGCCTGCACAGTGACCTGCTGATGCGCATCCATGTCAGTCATCCTCCCTCTCACTATCTCATTGAAACATCCTCTGGAATCAACTTCCAGATAAATCACTCACACTGGTATATTTGACTAGGGGCTTGATTTCCAGAAGAATTCAGCCTAAGAATCCAGACAAGTCACTCAGTGAAACACCTGATGGGATTCCATGTTTGCCTTAGGTGCACTTCAGTGGAATGTCCCCTCACCTCTGTCCATCTGCTTTTTCTGTGCCTGCTGACAGGTCAATGGAGCATAGGTCTCACACTCTAACACATCTGGAAGGCCCTGTACCCCCTCACGCTTTCTCAGACTCCCTATCACATTCACCCCCTCCACACCCCTTGTTTACCAAATGTTCAATTTTGGTTATGTTACTATAAAAATCAAGCAGCTGGCAATTCCGGCTTGATTAGCAGGTCTCCAGTTTTGATTAGTAAATTACTGTGGTAATCAAGGTTAATTCTCGTTGCAGTGCTTGGCAATAGATTTTATATTTTGCAGGGAAATGGTTTTCCTGCCTGGGATGGAGAAGCTTTTCATTAAAGGAAGCCTAAGATAGGAGAGGAGAGATGTGGGTTCGGGCAGTGTGGAGGATGGGCACCTGTATGATTTCCGCCTCTTTCCTGCCTTTAATGAACCTTGTCTTGGGGTTCTAAACAGGCTAAAGAGGCTCCTGAGAAATATCTGTCCATATCCCCAGGGTATTCTGGGTGCTTGGGAAGACATGGCACTCCTTGCTGGTAATGAAAGGCATTGAGCTCAGGTCAGAAACTCCAGCTGCTGGGGTCAGGAAAAGTGGTGCCAGGAGACCTGTGCACCAGATCTGGGGTACCATTAGGTAGACTGATATCCAGGTAAGTTCAAAGGAAGAGAGCTGATGCCAAGCCAGATGTAGGAGCAACTCTTCTCAATTCTTCTATTCCCTACCTTAGGAGAGATCATCTTTTGCAAATACTAGCTAGCAGTCACAACAGGAGTCAGGAGTTCTGAAAGGCCTAGAGCTGAGAGCAAGCTTTTGGGGTGGTGGAAGCTTGCAACCTGATTTTGGTTCTAATTTCATTTTGAGTCTTCTTTTCAGATTGTGGATCACATGTCTTGAACTATGAATGGAAAGAAAAAATCAGAGAGAAAGGTAATCTCTCTCTCTCTCTCTCTCTCTCTCTCTCTCTGTGTGTGTGTGTGTGTATGTGTGTGTGTGTGTGTGTGTGTGTGTGTGTGTGTGTATACATGCAAGTACACAGGTACCCACAGAGGACAGAGACATTGGACCCTCTGGAACTGGAGTTACAGGCTGTTGTGATATGGGTACTGAGAACTGAACTCACATCTTCTGCAACAGCAATACTCACTCTTAACTTCTGAGCCCCCTCTCCAGCCTCCAAAACTCATTTTAAATAGATAGGCATATCAGCACATACCTTAATCTCAGTATTAATGAAGGTGGAGACAGGAGATTTGCAAATTTGAGGACAGTCTTGGTTACATAACAAGACCATGTTTAAAAATTTAAATTTAAAAAGACCTCTTCCCCAAATAAAAAGTCAAAATAATATGTGTGGTGATATTGTGTTCCCCCAATATATTGTGCACCCTAATAAACTTATCTGGGGTCAGAGAACAGAACAGCCACTAGATATAGAGGCCAGAAAATGGTGGCACACACACCTTTAATCCTAGCATTCCAAAGGCAGAAATCTGTCTGGTTCTCTGAATTCAAGTCCACATTGGAAACAGCCAGGCATGGTGACACATGCCTTTAATCTCAGGAAGTGATGGCAGGAAGCAGAAAGGTATACAATGCATGAGGACCAGGAATTATAGCCTGGTTAAGCTTTTAGGCTTTTAGCAACAGTTCAGCGGAGATTCATTCGGATGAGGACTCAGAGGCTTCCAGTTCAAGGATACAGGATGAGCTAAGAAGCTGGCAAGGTGAGGTCAGCTGTGGTTTGTGTTCTGTCTCTCTGGTCTTCCAGTATTCACCCCAATACCTGGCCCTGGGTTTGTTTTTATTAATAAGGCCTTTTAAGATTCATGTTACAAATACATTCTACTAGGTAGACAGTAAGAAGGACTTTGTCCTTCAACTAAAATGTTTGGGAATCCCAAAACTCCCTAATCAAGACCCCACTGTCTTAGCTGCATTTTTATTGCTATATTAAGACACCACGAACAAAGCAACTTTTCGAAAAAAAAAGTTTATTGGGGGGTTGCTTAGGTTTTATAGGGTGAGTCCATGACCAGCATTGTTGAGAACATGGCAGACAGGCAGGCATGACACTGGAGCAGTAACTGGTATCTTACATCTTTCCTCACACGTGTGAGGCAGAAAGAGAAGGACACCAGGAATGGCATGAGCTTTGACACCTCAAAACCCACGCCAGTGACACACTTTCTGCAAGGCCACACCTCCTAATGCTTCCCGAACAGTTCCACCAACTGGGAACCAAATATTAAAATTGATGAGCCTATGAGACCCATTCTCATTCAAACCACCACAGTCTCTAATCTTCATCCCCAATACATTTCAGCCTCAAAAGTTTACCCTCTCCTCCAAACATGTCAGCCATATTTTGATGTTCCTTTCTTTAATGCCAAGACAAAGGCTCTGTGGAAAGGCTGAGCCCCACTGAAAGGACTAGAAAACCTAGAAGCTTCCTTGCCTGAGGACAGCTAAATTCTTAGGCTCATTTGGTGATGGGATCAAGAGAGTGTGTTCAGAGTAGACTGAACCAGCGAGGTGGCTGGACTCGAGCCCACCCAGCCCTATCTCCATCTAACTCATCACTTCAAGTTAATTGGCATTTACTTCTTAATATCCCAGTTTACTTGCCTCTCAGATGGGTGTGTGACAGTAATGAATCCTTGGGCCACAGAAGGATCAATGCAACAATCCATGTAAAATGTTTCAACATTCTATAAGAAATAGTGTTGGAAAGTTTTCTGGTTATTCTTATCAGCCTATGATGATATTCTGGCAAGACAGTCTCAATGTCCAAATCTGTCTATATTGATTGTGTTTACTGGTCATCTGTTAGCTGAAGCAAATGAAGTGGACAAGTCCAGAGTCAGCTGGGGATAGCCAGGGCCATGGAGACTTCATTCACTATGATACAAATGGAATAAGACATCACTTATGCCTTCATCATCATTACCACAATAATCACTACCCTTATCATCAACACCATTAGCATCCTCATAATCACCACCTCATCCTCTCTCTTTCTGAGTCAAGGTCTTACCCTGTTTCTCTGGCTGCCTCAGCATCCTGAGTGTTGGGATCACAGACACATGCCACCACACTTATTCTTATTATTCTGCCCTGCAAGCTAGTTTTCTCATTGCTAATACTAAGTGCCTGACAGAAAATCTTGAATTAGTACTTTTTCAGTTTGGCTCACTGATTCCGAGGCTTCAATCCCACTGACTCCAGACCTGTGATAGGGCAGAGCTTTGTGACTGCAAGAGTGTGTGGCAGAGGCTAATCGCCTCAAGTAGCAGAGGAAGCAGAGTGGATGTTTGTTCTCAGGCTTTATAAATTTCCCCCCTTTACTGTGTCTGTGCTCCTAATGGGTGACCCTCCCACATTAGGGTGAGTATTTCCCTCCAGGAGCTGTCAGTCACCTCTGGGAATGTCCTTGCAGACACTTGTACAGGTATACTTTATTAATTTTCCAGGGGCTTCTCCAGCCCATCAGACTGACTATCAAGATGAACCAATCCAGCCCATCATGTTCAATGTGATATTCATTCATTCTTGGCTTAGAGGAGAGAATCCTTGTCATACTTTATGAGTGCTGGGTTTTTTCACTTGGAAGTGAGTCGCCATGTTACCTGTCATTTAAACAACCATTAAAACACTGACCACCTTATACCAAAATGGCTGTCTGCTCACTATGCTACACATATCCTGTGCCAGCAATCCTAACAACAGCTTTGTTTCATCACCTCTCCTTTCCTGGTGTCCACTAGATTCCTTTCCTCTTCTTCCCATACCTTATACTATTTTTGATTAGTCTTCCTTAAATTAGCCCAGAATGTAATGGGCTTCATCATAGGCTTTTCGAATATACCTTCTTTGTGTTAATCCCCCTCATCTGCTCCTGTCCTTCCCTCTGCCCCCCACCCATAGCCTCTATTCTAGTTTGCCTTCTGGTTGCTGTGATAAACCACTCCTAAAATAAGGAAGGGCAGGAACTCAAGCAGAAACCAGGAAGGAATGCTGCTTACTGCATTATTTCATCGGCCTCATGCTTAGCCATCTTTCCAATTTGGGCCCACCTGTCTAGGGTTGGCACTGCCCACAGTGGACTGGGCCATCCTAAATCAACCAACAATCAAGACTATTTCTCACAGATATGGACACAGGCCAATCCCATCTAGGAAATGCCTTGGTTGACGCTCCCTCTTCTCAGGTGACTCTTGGTTGTCATCCCGTTAATGATTGCAGTTGATGCCATTGCCACCATGATCGCCACCATCACCTCCTCAGAACAGAACTACTAGACAACAACCTAGCAGCATCACTCATGTGTCTATACCCATAGGTCATAAGACTTACTACAGAGATACTTGCACGTCCATGCTGATTGCAGTGGTATTCCTAATAGCCAATATATAGAACCAGGCTAACTGTCTACCAGCAGATGAGTGGATACAGAAACTGTGTTACATGTATCCACACCTCTTGTTTGGTCCAGAATCACTGGTGGAATGTAAGGGGCAGAGAAAAGAGAGCTGTGTTGGGGAGGAAGAAATCTTTGGGTAGAAGAGTCCATAGGCCACAGCCTTCCCTAGACATGGTGGTCCATAAGCCTCCATCTTCTCCAATGGCCTATGTATTGAGCAGTTGTGGATATTCTGAGGGGTGCATCTGACAACTAAACATTGCCCATTGGCTTAGTGCTGTGCATGATCTCCTGTGCAGATTGCCATCAACAGAGAAAAGCACTGTCACATTGGTGCCAGGCTGAGGTTGTGTCCACTCTCCTCTGTAGCAAGGCTCCTTCATGAGACCCTCAGGACAATGGCTTTTGGCACTGTCTTCCTATTAGTAATTGCAGCTGATGTCATTTTGCCAAACAAAATTATAAGCAAAATGGATGTTTTAGGTCAAAGTGTAGCAAGGAATATATGGCTGTGTTCCCTTCAATAAATCTGCCCTCTTCTGCCCAGACAGAGACATACCACCTACGATGATTGACATTTTCACCACTAAATTATACTATGTCTCTTTCTAGAAGAACTGTCTCCATTCTGAAATTAGCTAACCATCAACATAACATAAAATAACTCGAAACATGGTGTCATTTCACAGAGATATTGATTCATACAGACTTACTGGATTAATAACCGGTTTCCCATAAAAGGAGTAGTCGCTGTGTCTTTCGTAGACAGAAAAAAATTATACACTTTAGAACAATATATATTGGTACATTTAAGCCTGATTGCTAAACTCAAATAATCAGAAGGGTTTTCAGGGGGCAGTATTGTAAATGGAAAGGGAGGTGACATGGTGCCCCATACAAATGCATGTGAGGTGATGGAAAGCTCATAAAACAGACAACTACTTATTTATTTGGGGCATTTGATTTTACTCTACTGGATTACACAAGGCCCTAATCTGTCACTGCAGTCAGTCTATGTAAAAGTGAAACCAATCGACACTTGTATTTAATTCCCAAATGCTTTTTCTTTCAGTCTTTACCTTTTCAAAGCTGGACAACTTTTAGTGTCTTGGTGGAGCCACCCAACCCAGAGCAGATACAGAAAGGCAATGGTGAGTAACTACTCAGCTCCCATTGACAGCCAATCCACTCTTTCCTTCTTTAGGACTCCGTTTGCCAATACACCGAGAATATGTTTCTTGTCACTTTTCTTTTAAGAGTGTGGTTTTTCTTTTTATGAAGTTTTATGGTAAGGAAGTAATTGAAATTAGCCTACAATTTCTCATCTGATAAATTATCACTTGGTGTCTCTAACATAATTTGAACTCAATTGGCTCTTTCTATGATTCTCTGTGTGCTATCCAGGGTTGGTTCCACAAATCCCCTGAAGCCATGCCCATGTCAACCATCATCCTTCTGTGTGGGCATCTCTTGGGCTCCTCACATCAATGGGCTTTTCTATTGAATATTTCTTCTTGAGGTACTTTCTCAGCATCTCATGAGCTAGAAAAACATGCAGTCCATTATCTGTTCTTGCCTTGTGGTTTGTGATATGGTTTAGAGATGAAGTGTTCCTCCCCTCGCAGAAGCTCATGGCCTTCAGCTAACAGGCCTATTTTGAGGTTCTGGAGACTCTTGAGAGCTCACTGGAAATAAGTCATCTAGAGTCAGGACATTGGGGCTGGCCTATCCCTGATCCCTTCCCCTCTCTCTCTGCTTTCTGGCTGCATGAGATGAGCAGCCCTACTCCACCACACCCTCTGCCATGTTGCTCTGCCTCACAACAGACCTAGATGCCCCAGGGCAGGCTGCAAAAACTCCAACTTCTGACACCATGGGGCCCAAATAATCCTCAGTTCTTCAGTCATTCCTCTCAGGTATTTTGTCACAGCCATGAAGAGTCCTACCAACACCCACAGGCCAGCATTTTGATGTTGTCACATCCCTCCCAGTAGAATATGGAAGTGGGGGCTTCTCCACCTTCTAGACAGCTTCAGACCTGCAGCCTATCCCCTTGTGGGAACACAGTACATGCTCAGTAATGAAGGTATCCGTTCCTGGGAGGAAGATACAGAAAGAGAAACTTATCATCTTGACTCGCTTCCAGCTTTCTGTCACGTTTTTGGATGATAATTGTCTTCTTTGTATCTTACTTTTCCTTCTTTTACATAAGAGGAGTAGTGTGCGCTTGTTGCCCAGACATGGCACACAGGTTAACTCACTGCAAAGCAAAACAAAGCAAAATGAAGCTATCTATTCATTTATTCCCTTTATATGTACTTTATGGGATTTTCTTGAAAGGATTAAGAGGTAAAACCATTGAACATGGAAAACCGGCTATGACTACCGAGCAATAGTGTACTGTAGCATTAAATTCCGTCTGGTTTGTAAGACATCCCTTAGAAAATGACTTTCTGTGCTTCTCGGACTCCAACAACACTGTTTCTCACTTGTCTTCTATTGTTGACACAAATCACTAGCTGGCTTCTTGGCTGCCATTTAAATTTTCGTGGCAGCAATTTTAAGGTGATGAACCCAGGTGGTATGCACTGACATCTCTGCCACTAGGGAAACTGAGGCAAGAGGATCACAACTTCAAGGCTAGCCTGGGCAAGCAGGGTTAGGGATGTAGGTCTGTGGGAAAGTGATTGCCATGGAATCTACCTGTGAGGGACTGTGGTTGCAACGCGGGTAGAACCCTTGCCTAGCATGTTTGAGGCCCTAGGTTCAAATTCCAGGATGGTAAAAAGGAAAGAAAGAAAACAAAGGAAATAAATTGCAGTTCCTGCAGTTGAATACTTGATTAAGTAGTTGCATTAAAAACAAATCTTTTTAAGTACTAAAATCACACACCATGAGATGACCACCCAAGGAGAGACATGTGGGAATAAGACCCAGAAGGGACCGCAGATTCATGGCTCCCATTTCATGCTTCTTTCTGGGCAGCAGCTGATAGAGTGGCTGGCAGGTAGAGTCTCCCTGCTACTTCAGCCATCCTTTCATCTCAGGCTCTGCATTCCCCAGCATGGAGAAGTGCAGTTACATTAATCTCATCATGGTAACTCCTCTGGAGCTACAAGCTCTCCAAATTATTTACAGCAGGATGGTTTCTCTGGAAAGCAGGGGCTCCCAGTTGATGGACATCTAACATCTTAGAAGGATTGCCTAGCTGTGGTTCCATATGGAAGTGGCAGAGGACATGTTGCCCTTGGAGAGAGGTCTCCAGGTAAGAAAGGTGGGGGCCATTGAAAAAGTCTCCAGGAACAACTTGGCCTTCTAGCACTGAGAAAGCACCTTATGGATACCAAGTCTGGATGATCTAAATCATGGGCCATCAATCTGTAAGGTCTTTTCTCATTGTCAGAAACTGGAAATAATATTGTAAGACCAGAGCCAAAGAGCCCCTTTAGCCATTGCCTTTAGATTCTAGCATGCAATGATAAATCCCTGATGTCTTCCTCCCGTGAAGTGGAACTGGCAGTCAGTGGCTCCAGAAGAGTCTATAGGTACAAGAGGCTTGTAGTTGGGATCTTCAGCTGCCATTTAATTTTGCATGGTCTGGATTTGTTCATTTGAATGTTTGGTAAATGAAAACTTTAAATAAAATATCTATTTTTAATTATATGTCTCTGTGTAGGTATGTGCATGTGCATGTAAGTGCAGGAGGCCAGAAGAGGGCGTCAGACCCTCTGGAGCTGCAGTTACAGGTAATTATAACCCATCCAGCATGGAGGCTGGGAAACAAACCTGGGTCCTCTGCAAGGGCAGTATGTGCTCCTAACTGCTGAACCATGCCTCTAGCTCCTAAATGATAAAAACTTGTGATAAATCCAGGTATCTGCTAAACCTTTGCCACAATTGGCGAACTAACCTGTTTACTCACGGATGAGACAAGAAAGAGGAACAGAGGGTCCCAGAGGATAACCTCAGGCAGTCACACCCTCCACCCTCCAAAGTTGCATCAGGAACCACCTCTCCAATTTGATGACTCTAAATTCCTTGTTCATCCCTGACCCCAACTCCCATCCCATGGAGTCCTGTCATCTCTCTTCCATCCCTCCATGAAGAGCCATGAATAAAAGCTGTTATTTATCGATGCCAGTTTGGGGGAACATTTTTCCTCCTGATTCATGAAGTACTTTTCTCCATTCAAAAAGCAGCTCATAAATTGTTCAGTGCCAGCAGAAATTAATAATAATGAATCCATTTGCATAAACAGTCTCATTCTGCCAGGTGCTGATAATATTTGAAGCTACAATCTTTTGGAGAAGCTGGGTGTCACATGTATGCATGTGGTGCCCCCATCTTCCTTTGGAGAATGTTACCAAAGTTTCAGTTATTCACCGTCCAGTCTGGATCATGGGGAGACAGTCTTTGAAAGATGTGGAAAGCAAGCACTGTGGGTAATAGTTAAGTACACGCAAGAGCATTTTAAGAAAACAGTTATTAGCCACATAAGAGTTCACATCTACTTAAACTGCCCCTTTGGGTAGTGTTGAAAAATTCATCAATCTAAAGGACCATTCATTCCCTAGAAAGATTGTCACCATTTGAAAAAACACATGCACAACACACACAATACACACACACACACACACACACACACACACACACACACACAGCTCCTGAGAAGCACAACGCAAGTCAAGTCCATGGGTTGATTTATTCCAAACTCTGTTTTTCAAAGCTCACACCACAAGCACAAATCCCCACTGTTATAAGTAGCCTCCACGTGGAAAAAGAATGCTGAGATCAAGTGTACTGTGCAACACTCAGGCCAAACCAGACAGTGTTACCGGCTGCAGTGGTGAAGTCCATTCAGGGAATGGACCCACAGCTTTGGCAGCCATGTTTCCCTCTTTTCATTTGAACCTTACCCTACCTTAGGAGTAGAAGGTAAATTTTTCATACCCTCCCATGCAAAAATGTTGTTATCCTTTATCTGCACCTAGCCCTACCCCATTTCGTTTTGTCTACAGCTGGCCCTCTAGATCCTTGTCACATCTATGTATCCTCAGATCCAATCGTAATTCCAGAAAGTCCCAAAGAGCTAACCTTTCTATTTGCTATGTGTTGAGTACTATCTGAATCTTCATAGGTGTGGTGCTGTGAGGGCATTCGATGATGCTCTGTCAGTAATGGAGAGGTGATGTAAAGCACACGGGATAATGTAGATGCTGGACCGTTTTCACTGAGTGGCCTGACATCTGTGGATTTTGGGAACTAGTCTGCTGCAGACAGAGAGTTGCCTCTGGGTATTGCTCTTTCCCTGTGCACTGCTCCTTTCCTGAAGGGAACGTGTTGAGGGATTTTGTGTTTCCTGAGACAGGGTCTCAACGTGTAGCCCAGACTGGCCTCAAACCTTTAAGCCTCCAGTCCCAGCCCCACAAGTTCTGAGATTACAAGCATGTTCAGGTCCTGATTTTGTTTAATGTGCATTTTTGCTTTGTTTACATGTCTTCATCAACATGTGTATGTGTGAATGTGCATGCCCATATGCCCGTGTATGGAGCTAGAAAAGGAAGGACATCAGATATCCTGTTTTATCACTCCCTTATTCCCATGAGCTGTGATCTCTCAGTGAACCTGGAACTAGGCTTGAAGGCAGCAAGGCCCAGGGGTTCTCCTGTCTCCCTTGTCACTACCCACACCCAGTGCTGGCATTATAGGCTCACAGGCTCATGCCCAACTTTATATGTGGGTGCTGGAGATTTAAACTCAGATCTTCATTATTGTGCAACAAGCTCTCTTTCCCACTGAAACATAGCCCCAGCCCATGCTAGTTTGTGTTTTCAGTTCCCATGAATGAGGCCGTGTTTCTGACCTATTCACTAATTTCCTAGTGTCATGAAGCACCATGATTTGGCATATGCTCACAGCTGCTCTGTAAGCCACATGATCTGCTGCCGCTGTTCCTCCACAGTATTCCAGAATGCTCATTCTTTCTCACAGGAGGACATCTAGGTTGCTCCCAGACTGCAATTGCTATAGGCCACTCTGCTAGGAGTGGGTGTCCTTATGATAGCTTTGGGAATTTCTGTAGGATGTGCATTCAGGAAAAGGGTGGCTGTGTTATACCAGGGCATATATATATATATATATATATATATATATATATATATATATATATATAAAATCTGAAGATGTAGTTCTAGGTACTTCAGGGTGATTCAATGTTCTCTATACATTCCCATCTGTTGTGACAAGAGTCCCACTCCCTACCAATATGTCACATTCAGTTGACAATTTTACCAGCAAAATGTGTAATGTACTCTCTCCTCTTAATGACACTTTTCTAGTCACCGATAAATGTGAACATTTGCTTATTAATTAGCCTTCAGAAAGTCTTCAATAAATTGTCTCAGCCTTTGCATGCCTTACTTCTGGCTCTTCCTCTTTTTACTGACTTGTAGGAGTGTCTTGGTTTTTGACATTACATATCTCTCATTCTATTAGAGTCTATGTTCAGAATGCCTTCAGGGATAAAAGTTTTCATCCCTGCCCCCAGAGCTACACAGTTCATGGTGGGCAGACTTTAAGATGGCCCTTGATGACTCTATTCCTCATAGTGGGTTTCCTTGCCCAACCTTAATACATGGGGAGGTGCTCAGTCTTACTGCAACTTGATATGCCATGTTTTGTTGATACTCATGGGAGACCTGCCTTTCCTAAACAGACATGGAGGAGCAGTGGCTTGGGAGGATGGAAACAGAAGGTTGGGGGTTGGGGGAGAGGCTGGGAGGAGAGGAAGGAGGAGAACTGTGGACAGGAAGTAAAATAAATAAATAAGTTTATTTAAAAAAAAAAGATAGCTCTTGATGATCCTTGCCTCCTAGTAGTCAGGTGGTTATGAAGTTCCCATATCTGACAGCCTGCAGAAGACCTGCAAAAGCTCAAGCCAGCTTGCACAGGGGAGATGGGCACGAAGTCACACCTACAGCTGAGAACCTACTGGCAATTGATAGCTGCTGGGAGAGGAAGAGTTAGGGTTTTTTTAAGGGTATGGTCCCCAGTAGGCCAATCATGCTGTAGTAGAAGACAGCACATCCAAGAGTATATGGACAACAGAAATTGGACTTGATGAGTTTTCAAGAAATGTAAAAGATCACAGAAAGCTAGGTTGGGAGTGTTGGTTAGTCTTAGTTGTCAACTTCACTACATCTGCTATCAACTAAAACACAAGCTACAAAGGATTTTCTTTTCTCCCTTTCTTTTTTTCCTCCACCTCTTCTTCTTTCCCTCCCATCTTTCTTCCTTCTCTCCTCTCATGTGGGTGTTTTGTCTACATGAATGTTTGCACACCATGTCCATGCCCAGTGTTCAAGGAGGCCAGATGGATGTCAAATCCCCTGGAACTGGAGTTGACAGTTGTGAGCTGCCTCATGGGTCCTGGGAATCAAACCTAGTACTCTGAAATACTGAGCCATCTCTCTAGCCCCTCTTACATTTTTCTTTGATTGATAATAACCAGTTCTCAAGGGATTGTTTTCAGAAATGAACCACTGAGAGGCCTCCTCTGAGTCCTGTCTTTCTGTAAGTGGAGAAAGCTACTTTCAGGATGAACTTGACTTCTGCTCCCGACTTACTACTGATGAGCTGAGTTTTCTTCAGAGGGCTCACTTCCTTTACTGCCTTCAGTTTCCCATCTGCAGAAGACAGTCAGGTGACTTCTTATCCTCTGAGGGGCAATGGAAGGGTGAGTGCTGTCACCAGCCAAGGTTAGGAAGGTGTGGTTGTCCTACACCTGTGCAGTTTACCTTGGCAGAACCAGGCTAGGGCCTGATGGCTCTGTCTCTCCTCTGCCACGGTTTGTCCAGTGTCCCCCATCTATATGGGGACTTCTAACTTTCCAAGGGAATATCACATATGTTTTTCCAACTGTTTAAGGTTTTAATGCTTCACAATATCTTGGTGTGTTACCATATCACTGTGTATTTTGCCAATGATTTTTGCTTTTAATTTTCAAGTTTCTATTGGAAGAATATCTCTCTCTCCCTCTCCCTCTCTCTCTCTCTCTCTGTCTCTCTCTCTCTCTTTCTAGATTCTTTCTGTGTATAGCTCTTATTGGCCTTGAACTAGAGTTGCTCCTGCCTCAACCTCATAATTGCTGAGTACTTGGCTTCCAGGAGTGTACCATCACCCTCTGCTAGTCAGCCCTAGGAAGCCATTTTCCCTAAAGAGAGCATCCAGTTACTGCTCATGGGATCTGAAAAGGTCTACAGTGAAGACATTCACCCTCCAAATCTAGAAGAATGGAGAACTTTTGCAAAACACCCAGAAGCATCCTAAATTTCAGACTTGGCAACTCACAGCATGTAAGCAAAGCCCCTGTGAGCATGTACTTTACAGACATACTGAAAGTGAACAGGTGGTATGATATAAGTGATGTGAGCCCAGACCCTCATCACCATCACCCCCCCCACACACACACACATACACACATGTGTGTGCTACAGGAGTTTCTTGTCAGAGAGGATGTTGCAGATGGATATGGCTTCTGATTGGCTCATGCTTTGTTTAGGTGGTTTCTTCTGTTGCCACTGATGCCTGCAGAGCGTCAAGGAAGCAAGCAATAGACATTAACACCACTAACACAAGTTCTGGTGCTGCTGACCATGCCATGGCCCCTTAGACTTTCTGCTTCAGCTGTCTGTCTTACACTCCACTTAACCCTCCCCAGTGCCACAAGATGTTAGGATTCTTAGCAGCCCCCATTTTTCAGATGAGCACATGCATGTTTGAGGGTCTTTCAGACAAGTGAGATGTCAGTAACAACAGATACATTTGTAATCAATTAAAGACATGGTGTGGGGGTTGGGGGTGCTAGAGAGGCAGATCAGGGGTTAAGAGTGTTTGCTGCTCTTGCAGAGGGCCTGTGTTAAGTTCTCAGCACCCACATGGTGGCTTACAAAAAACTGTAGCTCCAGTTTTAGGGGATCTGATGCCTTCTTCTGGCTTTTTCAAGTACAAAGCATGCATGTGGTGCACAGACACACATACAGGCAAAACACCCATACATATAAAATAAAATAATCAAATCATAAAACAACGTGGATTACCGGAAGACAAATGACAGGCTGGAAAAACACATTAGTGACTTCTTCAACCAGCACAAGATGATATCTAGATCACAGAAAGGGTGGAAAACGAAGAGGAATAGCCCAATCTGAAAAAGAGACAAAAGCCAAGGATTCTCTTGTGGTGCTAGTTGGTGTGTGGACCAGGAAACAGCCTGCCAGATGTGAGCTGAAACACATCCATTTGGAGCACCTACTCCATCTTAATGCACATCTTGAGAAATGTTCACTGACCCCAGGAGGTCCTGAGCAAAAGTTCTCCTTCAGTCTTTCTGGTGGTGATGTAGAGCTGGGAGCAACCTGGATATCTGTTTCTGGGAGAGGAAAGGGCTGCCCTCTGAGGATGTCCACCCTGAGGAGGTTATGCAACAAATAGAAACTATGGACTATGTCAATACACAAAGGACCACATGACTGTGGAATGTACTCAGAGCAGGAGAAGCAGTGAGATAATGACTACACTGCTGTTTATATGATTGTAACTACTTGGTTTGACTGGGTGATGAACACCTGTGATCTCAGAACTTGAGAGGCTGAAGCAGGAGGGTTATAAATTGGAGATCAACCTGGGCTACATAGTGATTAGTGTTTCAATAAGCTCAAACCCATAATCCACCCCAAACCATCTGCCCAAACCACATCCATCCAGGCTCTGAGAAGTGTGGTAGAAAGACAATGTCAGATGCTGGGAAGAGAAATGAAGGTGGATAAAGAATGAAACACAAGGCTTTCTCTGAGCAGAGAAGGAAGTCACTGGCAGGGCTGCAGATAATAGGGAAGGTGTTTTATACCATTTTCTATAGGGAGATTGGAGGAAGATCCAAAGCCAAGACTCAGGGGCATGGCCAGAACGTACAGGGATGGAGAGAGTGAGGGCAGAAGGATGATTGGGTCCAGGTGCGAGAGCTTGCTTTGGACTTCCTTCCTGACAACAACAAAGAGAGTTAATTCTTGAGGACAAGATGATAAGGGACAGAAGGGACCTCCTTCTATGGCTTCTCTAGTTCCTATAAGACAGGTTGGAGCATCCCTTTATGAAAGCAAAGAAATTGATGACAACCAAAAGTTTGAGGAGGAAGAAGCTAGGGAGAAGGCTCAGCTGTTAAGACAATTTACTCTTCTCACAGAGAACCTACACTGGGTGCCTCACAACTGCTCACAACGGCAGTACAGGGGGTTGACACCCTTTTTTGGATTCTGTGAGCACTGTGTTCATGTGCACCCCCAAACCCCCACATATACACATAATTAAAAAATAAACCTTTCAAAAAGCTCAGTAACTTATGTGGATGTCTAGTAAGGTGGAGAATGTTCCAGGAACCGAGGAACTGAGGAACAGGTGGACGGGGGTTGTTTCCTCACTAGGGCTCTGAAGAGCATGGCCTGGGATGGATAAATGCAGACATGGGGCCTGAAAAGGGAGCAGATGGAGGAAAACAGAGAATTCAGAGAGAGAAAGGAGAGCTCGAGGGCTCCAGGGAACAGCTGAGGCAGGAGCATGTCAGGTACCTGTATGAGTTTTTTGTTGTTGTTGTTATTGCTATAATTAAAAAAAAAAAAAAACCTTACATGAGAAAAACTTACTTTACCTTAGAGTTTGAGAATAAAGTCCATCATGGTAGGAAGGGCATGGTGACAGGGACAGAGATGATGGAAGCATAAGGCATCAGATAAAAATACATCTGCAGTCAGGAAGCAGAGAGAGATGGCCGCTGTGTCTCAGCTCACTTTCTCCTTTTCACTCAGTCCAGCACCCCTGAGGTGATGCTGCCCACATTTGGGGCTGGTCTCAACCCCATTGACTTCATCTAGATAACCTTCAGAAGCAACGCTCAGAGACAATCATGCATGGTGATTCTAGACCCAGGCAAGTTGACAGGGATGATCAAATGTCCCAGGAACACTGAGAAACAGCCAGAGCTGTAGAAGCTGCCAGAGCCATAGCACCAAGAGGATGAACTGAAAATGCAGACTTGGGTCAGCTGGGGGCAGGGGACAGAACCGTGGCTGATTGAAGGGAGCATTGGTGGAGGAGAAGAACATTTGGATTTCAGTGAGAAAGAACTACAAGATTACTCAGGTTTTGAGACACCTTTGGAATGTCACCAACCCTCCAATAAAGAGGAACAAGAAGTGAGCAAGGTACCACAGGGACAGAGAAGTATAGTGCTGTGGTTCACCTCCTCCCAAGGTCACAATGACCATTCTGTGAACCCCTGCCTTTGACTCTCAACTCATAAAGCTGCCACATCTCATCCTAGGTGCCCTGGCAAAGCAGTCCCACGGATGCACTCGGAGAAGGAAAAGGGAAGTCGATTCTAAGCAAAGACATTTGTAAACAGCAGAGCCCATTGTCTGAAAGAGAATATTGTGTTGTGATTCCAGACATACAGCTCTCAGTGATAGGCAAATGGCTCAGGAGAATAAGTGATGAGTTTGTTAAAGACCCAAAGAGCTGGGCAAAGGGTGAACACAGACCTCAGAGGTCTGCAGAGTCAGCAAGCGAGGCTTCCCAGCCTCCCACTAGCAGGTGTCTTCCCTGTCAGTGACGGGGGCCTGTGGGAGACAAAGTCCTCCCCACTGCCCTTGTCCCTCTCGCCTGATTGACTGTGCACAGAGCTGTGGCAGACACTCTCCACCCTGTCTGTGGAAGGCTGCCTGGTGACAGTGGCCAGCTTGATGTCCACTGATCATCCTGCAAGGTGAGAGCCATTGATGACAGCGGCCAGACGGCTGCCAGCTGATTGTCCTGTAAGGTAAATTTCTGTGAATCTCAAGGTTAGGTTTAGCCTGGCCTATCCACCATCGGCCAATAGCCCAGCAAGTAACTCAGACCACTTATAAGCTGTCTCTCACAAGGACACTGGCGGCCTGTGGTTTCTGGGGGTGAAAGTGAGTAGTGGACATAAAACCTCTGTTTGTTCTTGAGGGAGGAATAGTCGTAGCCATGAGTATCTTACAGGTACAAGACCTAGAACAGAGCCAGACTCTTTATTATTGACTGAGAGGTGTAAGTGTCTAGGGGAAGGCTGGGACAGACAGGGTGGTGAAGGATTCTCAAGGGGCATGGAAGAGCAGCTTTTTGCCAAGTAGGACCATATTCCAAGATTTAAGCTACAGTTTTGGCAATACTGGTGCATTTTTGGCTAAGTATTCACTTTGGGTGAGAGCCCTGTCACATCCCGGGTCAGAATGGGAAAGGAACACACTCCTGTCGTGGTCGAGATGAGCAAACCAGACAAGGGTAGCAGAATCCAGGAGCCAAGAGAACAGCCCAGTCCTGTAGGCAGGGACAGAAGTGACAGTCAGAGTGACAGGTCTGGACATGTTTGGATGTGGTACAAAGGTCTTGCCAAGAAGATGCTTTGATCCTTTCTTGGCCTTCTGGCTAAGAGCAAGAGCAAGAAACAGATTTAGCTCAAAGAAGTAACTGCAGACACTTGGGAAATAATGGGAGCTGAAATTATTTGGGTGTCAAGAAACCTGTCCAAACCCACCGTCTGACTCCACAAGTGACATTAGTCTGTGTACTCCCTCCTGCTGGTCTCCTATAGATGAGTAACAGGAGTGTGACCCACTGACCATGTCTGTATGACGTCAGGCTTCATCTGCTCTCCTCTGGAAGTCCCAGGCATGTAGGATCCAGGCTCAGATGTGTGATCCGGAGCAGATGTAATTTGGCAACATGGACCACCAGTGTTGAGTCTAAAGTTCAGCCAGGTTGAAGGGCCTGGAGATTGTGGCTTGGTGTCTGGGCACTTCTCGTGTCCCTGCATGAAGGGTCAGATTAGCCACTCCAATGCATCTGTTTGTGCTCATTATGAGATGACAGGGACATATTGATTCCGTGGCTCACTGACTCATGAAGGGACAGGGGCTGCCATCAAGGCTATGAGTTCTTGAGAGCATCACACCGTCATCCCCATCATTAGGGTGAGTGGAGTCTGGACCAATTGGTCTGCTGTGGAGTCAGCCGACTGCTGGGGGAAGCTGGGTGCCTTCCAGAGACAATCAAATCCCGCAGGCATTTAGAACATTCCCGAATCCACATTGCTCCATGCCAGGATGCGAAGCACTGAAGAACCATTACCCCCTGGCCCTTCTATTTCTGTCTCCTGTGAGCACTCCTTTGAAATGGTTGAGAATTTGCATTTATCAGAAAATTGCTTACTTACCCTAATCAGCTATTTTTAAGGTTTGATTTTAGCTAGATAATGAGTATAGCTAAATTGATGTCAGGCATGAAGTAATTTTAACCAATACCTTCAAAAGTCTATAATACCAAATATTGGAAAATTATATGTAGGGTAATCTAAATAATGAGATGTTAAATTTTTTTTTTGGATCCTGAGAACTAGCCTATTCATTTTGTGCTTCTCTCTCTTTCAACCTCACTGTGGGAGGCTCTGGCCCTGATGTCTTTATATAAGATGTTCTCATTTCAAAATGCCACCGAATCTCCAAATGAACACTTGCCTATGGTCCATGAATACAAAAATACTTGTATCAAGATTTTTTATACTTTGGAGCAAGCAGGCAGGATGCAGAGAGAGAGAAGAACGGGCAGGGCAGGTTGGTGTCAGGATGCTACTCCAAGAAGGCAGAAGGGGTACCCCCGAGAAGAGGAGCAGCTCTCCAGGGAGGGCAAGGGAGCAGCTGGTGGGGTTGGACTGAAATGCTCCAGGCTCGTGTGCTTGAACACTCAGTCCCCAGATGGGGGAGACATTTGGAGGGGTTGTGGCACCCTCGAGATGTGGGCCTTGGCTGTCAGAGGAGGCTTACTGGGGATGGGTGTGTGTGGGTTAGAGTCTGAAGAGGGCAACGGCACGCTTCCTGTTCAGTTATCACGTAAGGGGTACAGGGTTATGCTCCTGACATGGTGGAGACAGCCATTCCTGTGGCTGCGTCTTCCCCATCCTGACACACCCTCTGAAGCTGTGAGCCGAAGTGATCCTCTCTTGCTTTACTTTGTCTCTGTGGAGTGCTTTGTCACAGTGACACAGAGGTAACCAATACAGCAGAGCAAGCGTCCTCCATATGCTCACCTGAAGTAGAGGAGAACCCTCCTTCCCAACCTAAAGCAGTGAGGAGCACCCTCCTCCCCTAACCTGAAGCAGTGAGGACCACTCTCCAGTCCTACCCTGAAACAGACACAATCGTCAGAGACTAGGGGACATTAAGAATCTTCAAGTTCAGGGGTGTGGCTCAATGTGGAGCCTGGCTCAACATGACTGAAGCCTGCATTCTGATTTGAGCACCACACACGTGTGCTCACACACAGATGTTCACAACGCACCCAGGTGCACAATAACATGGGCTCTGAGTTATGTGTCACGTGTGGCCGTCATACGTGGCCGGCACCCACTCCACCCCAGGGCCGGGAGGTGACACTAAGGTCTTGGGGAGACTGGGGCGGCCCCTGGCCTCTCCCTGCCGCTTTCCTTCACAAGCCTCACCTTGTGCGGAAGGCAGAGCAGGAGCAAACTGCAAGTGAGGCCGAGAGAGACGAAGTAACCAGTGAGTGCACTAGCCAGCCTGCTCTTCACACAAGGAACAGGCCAAGCACTTGACACATAGAGTAGAACTCAATAGCTGCAGTCAGTTAGGTCTGCCACACTTTTAATTTAGTTTTATTTTCCTACTTTAATGAGGGAAATTGGCAAATTTTTATATATTTAAGATGTCCAAAACAGTGATTTTATATGCAGATGCAATGGGAAATAATCTTTATGATCAAATTAATTAATATGTTCTTCACTGCCTGGGTGCATATACATGTGTGTTTATATGTATATGAATGTATATTTGTATGTATGTGTATGTATGTGCTTGTGTGTATGCATATGTGTGTATGCTTATCTGTGTATCTGTGTGTATGTATTTATATGCATATGCATGTGTGCATATGTTTGTGCTTGTGCATATGTGTGTGTGCTTGTGTGTATTCATATGTGTGTATATGTATATATGTGTGTATGCACATGTGCTTTTTAAAAAGTTTGACCTAACAACATAAACTCACCTCCCACAGCTCTGGAGGTTAAAACAGGTGGGTCCTCCTGAGGACTCTCTTCCACATGAGAGTCTGCTGACTTCCTGGAGCATCCTAACATGGTAGAAAGAAGACAAGGGGGTTTGTGCTTGTCCTCTCTCACGGGGACATTCAGCTCCAGGCAAGGGGCTGTAGCTCGATAGTAGAGCGCTTGCGTAATGTGTGAGGCCCTAGGTCCAATCTCCAGTACTGCAAGAACCAAAACACAAACCAAGCAAGCTAAAACCTTCAAATAAACCATCGGGCTGCTTTGTGATAACAGAGTCATTATAGTACTATGGCTGCTGGGATGAGGGCAGGTGAGTTGGGGTATGGGCAGGGAGTTCTAGAACCATCCATCTACAGAGGGATGAGAGTCCAGCCTGCTGGTCACCCAAGCATGCCAAGGCAGTGACTGGCCAGGAAGATAGCCTCCTTTGGAACCTCTTATGTCCAGGTACATGAGAAGGCTAGGCTGTGGTCCTTAGCTGAAGACCCAGGTTGCTGAGTTGGTGTGTCCCTGGCTTGGACTGCCTGTACATCTGGCTCATTGGAAGCTCCTTCCTGCAGTGACAGCATCTGAAATGTGAGCTAGGCTGAAAAAATCCCAAGCGGTGGCCTCAGTTCTGCCTCCTAGTGAACTAGAGACTACAGTCTTCAGGAACTTCGGTATGAGTGAGCTTAGAAAATATATTTAATGTGGAGTGTGTGTGTGTGTGTGTGTGTGTGTGTGTGTGAGAGAGAGAGAGAGAGAGAGAGAGAGAGAGAGAGAGAGAGAGAGAGAGAGAGAGAGAGAGAGAGAGAAGTGCAGTCACTCTGGTATCAGCAATGCATCAGGATCTTTGTGTGTGTTGGAGCATCCTCTGGGAGCAGAACCACTTACAGTGGTGGTCACCCCAGGTATCCACATATGGTTGACAGCAGGACCCTTCCTCGAGAGTTCTCCACATTATTCACTGAGGAAGTCTCTCAACTGAACCCAGAGCTTGTGGCTATGGTTACTTTGCTAGCCAGCTTCCTCTAAGGTCTCCTGGCACTGCTTTACCAGACCTGGGATTATATGCAGGCTACTGCAACCACCTTGTATTCATATATGGATTCTGGGGATCACACTCCAGTCTTCATGCTTGAGTGACAAGCCCTTTAACCAGTGAGCCATCACCCCAGGTCTCTAGCATTTTTTTAAATTTAGATTTTATTTATTTGTTTGTTTGTTTGTTTATTCATTGCATGTGTGTGTGCATGCATGTTGGGAGGCAAAGGGCAACTTTGGGAGATGGTTCTCTCCTTGTACTATGTAGGCCCAGGAATTGAACTCTGGTCTCCAATCATGAGGTTTGGTGGCAGTTGCCCCTGGCTACAGAGCCATACTGCCATCCTGTAGTGCCTTTGCACATGGCAGGCAAACAGTATCACTGAGTTGAATTTTCTGCCCTCTGTGTTTTCAGTCTCCCCTTGTAGTCAGGCTGACCCTTACCTCACTGTGTAGCCCAGGTTGTCCTTATTTATTTACTCTTCCTGCTCTAGGCTCCAGAGTGCTGGGATCACAGCTGTGTACCACTGCATCAGTGGAAAGGCCTTACTCCCTTGTCATCTCCCACTAGAGATCACCAGGGGACAGATAGAGGGAGACAGAGGCTCAGAGGAAGAAAATGGGAGAGACAGAAAGATGATGGACAGTTGGGAGGGGAGGAGACAATGACATGTTAGAGGAATGGTTTGGTTTGGTTGTTATTGTTGTTGTTGTTGTTGTTGTTGTTCTTCTTCTTCTTCTTCTTCTTCTTCTTTCCTTCTTCTTCTTCTTTTCTTCTTCTTCTTCTATTCTTTTTTTTTTTTTGAAAAATGTTCACAGGGGGTTATAAGACACATACAATTTACTCTGCAATTGCCTGCATGCTTTTTTTTTTTAAATGTGTGGGGCTGGCAGCCAAACAAGGAAGAGAGGCCTAATCAATGCACTACACTAAGCATGGTCTTCCTGATCTTAAGTTCTTCACTGATAATTTCTTGGTTCACACAACTTGGGACATTGGTGCCACGTCCTTCTCCTGTGGCGGTAATTATTTCTTCAATACTGAGTTTGAAAGCACTGTAATAGGGAGTCAGCAGTCCCATGCACATCAGGAAGTTCATAGGTTTGATGACCTTTCTTTCCCCTTTGGGACTCGTAATTGTGGAAGACAGAGAAATATTTTTGAAAATGACCTTGTGCCTTTAGGGGTGGTATGCACGTTCCTTTCTGGTACTCAGGAGACTGAGGCAGGGGGATTGAAAGTTTCAGTCCAATCTGGGCTACAGAGTGAGATATTGTCTCAAAGAAGAAAGACAGAAAGAAAGGGATAGAAAAGAGGGAAAAGAGAAAAGAAAAAAATAACTTTTAACCAACGTGGAGCCATTCTTTCAGATGGCAGACCGGTTTGTTAGGAGACAGGTGGGCAAGGCCACTGGCTTGCTTTCCATGTCTGTGATAAACCATGACCAGAGCAGCTCGAGAAGAGAAGATTTTATTTCAGCTTACAGCTTACAGTCCTGCACAATGAAAAATCCAGACAGGCACCTAGAGCCAGGAACTCAAGCAGAGGATATAGAGGAAGCTACTTCCTGGCTTGCTCCTCCTGGCTGGCTCAGCTAGTTTCTCACACATGCCAGGACCATGTGCCCAGGGATGGCACCACCTGCAGTGGGCTGGGCCCTCCCACATCAATCATGAATCAAGAAAATTCCCCATGGGCTTGCCTATAGGCCAGTCTGATGGAGACATTTTCTCAATTGAGGTTCCCTCTTCTCAAATAATTCTAGCTTACATGGAGTTGACAACAAGCTAGCCAACACACCTTTGCTTCTAGTCCTTTCCCCTCCCCTTCTACCCTACTCCTTCCTCACTCTCTTTTCTTTTCTTATGTATGGAAATCTTGGACTTTATCAAAAGCTATAATACACCATCCCACGGTGACATGTCTAGTGTCTGAGCTGAACCTATGGCAAGCAGCAGAAGAAACTTCCTGCAACTTCAATTTACCCCAACAGAAAGAGAGGCAGTACCTGGGTCACCTGGACCTGCTGTTTGTCCCAGGTCTTCAAGGACAGTGGGGGAATGGAACCCCATTCTCTTGACACACCACTTAGAATTTTGTCTCGGGCTTTGCAGAGGCAGAACAGTGTTTGCAGTTAGAAGCTGAACAACCTAATCCATATGTTAATGCTGTTTGAAGGTAGAGCCTTATGGTAATCTTAGGATTTAAAGAGTTCCCAAGGTGGGACCCCACAATCCTATTAGTGGGTTAAGAACTCCAGGCACAAGCATTTCACATTGCAATGGGGATATTCTTGTTACCAGGTAGCAAGCAGAGCTCTTGCAGGATGCTAATCAGATGCCTGTGCCATCCACCTCTCAGAACATCCAGCTTTCTAAGTTGCTCTTCTTCGTAAGTCACCTGGTCTCAGGCATTCAGCTACAGAAACGGAAAACACACTCAGACAGGCAGGTGGCAACACCTCAGTGTCATGCAAGTGATGAAGTCACAGTCTCATGTCAGGCAGAGCCTCCTCCCCAACACACCATCACAGGCAGCCTCCTCCCCAACACCATCACAGGCAGCCATGTCCCCAGATCTCTAAGGTCACAGCAAAGTGGTGCAATGAAGATAGGCAAGCACATGCAGTTAGCAGGGCAAAGAGCCAGGACCAACCTCCTCATTCCATGTTCTCTTCACCCAGTTGTCTTGATAGTCATCACCACTGGATAGGTCCCTTCACTTTTAGGGTCTCATAGAATGTTGGCAGTCTTAACTGCAGAGGAGTCAAAGAGCATGCCCAGTGGTATAAGCAGGTGCTGAGAACTGAGGAAGGATTCATTTCCAGATTCTAATTCCACAAACACTTCTTCACTTTAGCAGGTGAGTTGCTGCTCTCAGAAACACGTGAAGAAACATGGAACTCCTCATGCTGACCATGGGACAAACTGTGACGGCTGGCCGACTCATCTGGAAGTAAGAAGAAAAGATAGGCTGCTGAATAGCACCCTTGAAACTGTAATGGCATTCCTCAAAGAAGGAGTGTAATGGCCTGGAGAGCTGCGTTTGGTCTGTGTGGGGTCCCCGAGCGTTTATCATGGAACATGCTTGAAATCCAGAAGACATCATGTAGGAAGTTCAGGGCTCAGTCCAGCAGGGTGACAGTAGGGCTCTAGGTGACACTCTGCCGGGTCCTGCCTGAACTTCTGCACTCACTAGGCTGTCTGCTTGCTTCTCATAGAAAGATGAGCTTGGAGAGGAGGGATGCTAAGGTTTGGGAACGTCATAACCACAGAGATTCCTCTGTTGAGGGCTTGTGTTCTAGCTTGTGGCACTATTGCAAGAGGTTAGGCCAAGAAGATGCCAAACCCACCAAAGGGCTAATCCATCCATGAGTTTATACTAAATGGGCTTTTAAGGGAGTGGTGCCCAGCTGGAGGGTATAGGTCATCTATGTGTGTTTTTGAAAGGTGTTTGCTGTCCTTGAGCTCTCCCTGTCTCTGTCCCATCTCTTTATGCCTTCTGGCTGCTACAAGGCAATCAGTTCTGTTCCACTATGCCACAGGGTGATCAGTTCTGTTCCACCATGCCAGAGGGCGATCAGTTCTGTCCCACCATGCCAGAGGGCGATCAGTTCTGTCCCACCATGCCACAGGGTGATCAGTTCTGTTCTACTGTGCCATTCCCTGATGCCATGCCTCACCACGGCCCGGAAACCATGGAGCCAAGTGATCATAGACTGAAACCTTTGAAACCATTACACACAACATCCTTTCTGCTTTAAATTGTTTTCTTAGGTCATTATGTCACAGTAGTGAAAAGCTGACAGACACAGAATATCATCCCACAGTGACAGGAAATCCAATGCCAATAGATATCCTAAAATATCTTACCATACTGGAGGAGTGCTTAGAACATCTTGGCATCTTCCTGGGGCCTTGGAGAGTGTCATGGGGTAACAGGTATCAAGGCCAGGTCTTTTTCATGGGAAAGAAGATTTCAATACAGTAAGGAACATGCTTTTGAGGTTCATGCCCCTTTCCAAGTGAGATGGAAGTACAGATTGCCCCTACCTACAATGGCTTGGCTTACTGACTCTTTGACAGTGAAAAAGCAAACAGTACCCAATAGGAGACATACACCAATCTTTGATGCTTTCCTGGGCTAGCTATATGCTATAAGACACTCTCTCCTGGCCCTAGCAGGATCAAGCTACACCTGCCAGTGAGCCATGCAGTCACAAGGCCAATAGTCAACATGCTACAGCACACCATGCAGTTAAGCTAAGGCATTTATAGGAATGTGCATTAATATACTTTGGATGTGATATCTCCACCTGGGTCCACTGGGATACAACTTTATCCCAAACCAAGGAGCATCTTCACTGCAAGCACCCATCCACCAAAAAGTGTCTTGTCTTGTAATGGATTCCACGCCCCCAGGAAGCAGACATGCTCATCTTAGGCACTTTTACCTAGTCAGACCTCTTTTTCTTTTTTCTTTTCTTCCTTTTTTTTTTTTTTTGGTTTTTTCGAGACAGGGTTTCTCTGTATAGCTTTGTGCCTTTCCTGGATCTCGCTCTGCAGACACCAGGCTGGCCTCAAACTCACAAAGATCCACCTGCTTCTGCCTCCTGAGTGCTGGGATTTAAGATGTGTGCCACTACTGCCCACCCCACAGACACTCCCGGTTACCTATTCCATTTGGGTGCAAAGGGGAAGTTGAGGCAATGGAGGTGGGGTTGGGGGAGTTGAGCTATGTAAGGAACATGTGTGAGTATTTCATTCTGTCCTTTTCTAGACTAAATTGTTTGGTTGATCTTTTTAAAGTGGTATTTGTATTGCAAGCCTTTTCAGAAAGCCTTTGATCACGTATCAGATGGTTGTTCATAATTCTCCAGAAGCTTCAAGCCTGGGACTTCCCTCAGCTCTCCCCCTGGGCAGCCAGTCATTTAGAGTCTGGATTCTAGACACACAACAGCGTCCCTTCCTTGCTGAGTACACTTGGCTTCCATGGTATCCTAGTTAGCTTTCTACTGCTGTGACAAGCACTGGGACCAAAGAGGCAACATAGGAAGAGATCCTGATCCCAGTTCACCACAGAGGGAAATCAAGGCAGAAACTGGGAGGTAGGAGCTAAAGCAGAGACCACAGGGAAATGCTGTTTATTTGTTTACTCTCCATGATTTGCTTAGCCTGCTCTCTCTCTCTCTCTCTCTCTCTCTCTCTCTCTCTCTCTCTCTCTCTCTCTCTCCCTCCCTCCCTCCCTCCCTCTTTTCCTTCCTCCCTCCCTTCCTTTATTTTTCATTATATTTTTATTATTTAAAACAATATTTAAACTTAAATATATTTTGACCATATTCTCACCCTCCTCCAAGTCTTTCCAGATACTTTCCTTTTCACTACCCACTCAACTTTAAGTTCTTTCTTCAAAAAAACAAAATCCAAACTCAATACAACAATAATCCCCCTAACTAAGAAAAAATGTGCAAAAATGCTAAAAAGAACCCAACAAACAAACAAGCAAGATCCATGAAACTCTAACCAAATAAAAGCACACACACACACACACACACACACACACACACACACACGCAAACTGGGGAGTCTACCATATGTTGGTTAACCACTCCTGAACATGAGGCCTGTCCTGGAGTGGTTGATATACCCAGTGTCACTCCATGGGAGAAGACTGATTTTCCCTCTTCCAGCAGGTATAAACGACAGTTCAGCTGTTAACCTTTACACTAATAGCTAGGTATTCATTCATCCATTAAAAAAAAACTATAACAAAGTGATGTAGAATAAGATAAAACAAAAACTGTCACACTGAAGTTGGACAGGATAAACCAACAGAAGGAAGAGGGTCCAAGTGAAGTCACAAAAATCAGAGACCTGCTCTTTCACACACTCAGGAATCCCATAAAACACTAAACTGGAAGCCATAATATATATGTAGAGGACCTGGTGCCGAGCTGTGCTTGCTCATGCTCATTTAGGAGACATTTTCTTGGAGTCCTCCATCACCTCTGGCTCTTACACTCTTTCTGCCTCCTCTTCTGCAGAGGTCCCTGAGCCCTGAGGGGAAGGATTTGATGGAGACGTCCAATTTAAGGCTGAGTGTTCCAAGGTCTCTCACTCTCTGTCATGTCAGGCTGTGGATCACTGTGTTTATTTCCATCTGTTGCAGGAGGGAGCTTCTCTGATGATGGCTGAACAAGGCACTGATCTGTGAGTACAGCAGAGTATCATCTAGAGTTATTTTGTTAGTATATTTTTCTTTCTTTCCTTCTTTTAGACCAGTACTATTTGGTTTTACCCTAGGTCCCTGGGTTACCTAGTCTCTGGATCTTGGTCACCCAAGCAGTGTCAGGTGTAGGCTCCATCTCATGGAGTGGGCCTTATGCCTAATCAGTTATTGATTGGTTACTCCCCCAAGCTTGGGGCCACCATTGCCCTAGCATATCTTGAAAACAATATACCATTTTAGGTCAAAGGGGTTATGCCAGTCTGATTTCTGATAGCACTGAGGGCCACTGTCCCAGGAATGACACTGTCCACCATGGGCTGGGCCTATCCACATCAACCATTAAGGAAGAAAAATAATCTGATGAAGCATCTTCTCAATTGAAGGTCCCTTCTCAGACAAGAAACTAACAAGCCCACATGATAACAAGGGGCAAATAAAACTAGAATTTCCAAACAAATTGTGTGGGGGGGATGGGGGGTGGGAGTGGGGGTGGAGCAGGATAGTGGAGGACCACTACTACCTGTGAGAAAATGACTATTCCTGAAAGGGGTGTACAGAAGAGAAGAGGGCTTCTCTGTTTGAAGCCAGCTGTTCAATGACATCAGCATGGATATACTTGACGATGGGAGTTCAGGAGGCACTCTTGGGTAGATTATTTCAGGGTTTGAGCTATGTGTCCTGTATTTGACATCCGAAACTCAGCAGGTGGGACTCTAGATCTCACCCTTTACTGGATACCGTGCCATAAACCTCTATTAACAGAACATACCATACCATTGGCTTTGGGATTACTCCAGACTGACTTTCATTATAGGAGATGCTCATGGAGCTATAGCCATTTATCTGCACCTCTTTGTCAGCCACAAGCTTTCTGGCACTACAGTGAGGGCCACATGACAGAGCCAGTAAGTAGTACATGCCTATGGCTGAGACCTTGGACTTCCTGGTGGGTTGGGAGCCTAACTAGCACCACCTTGAGGTTCTACTGCTCAAGATCCTATGGAAGATGACAAATCCAAGTGAAACCTATTCTTCACAGCCAAGGCTAGGGCTAATCTTCCAGAACGTTCCAGCTGTTCACCCTGACCCTGAGGTCTTACCCTTCAAGATGAACACAAGACAAACAGCTTCTCTCTCTTTGACTGTGTGTGGCTTAACAAATACCTATGTAGACTGAATAAATAATTCAAATCACTCAAGAGGTGGCCAGCTGAACAAGTCCCTTCTGGTTACATTTATTTAAAGATAAGGTGAGACTAAGTGAGTGATGGCCCAGTTACAGAGGCCAGGGTCCAAAGGGGATTGGGACATTCTAAGTTACACCACAAGAGTGATTTGTGCAGAATTATGTCAACTTAGAGATCCTGACACCTCGAGGGAAAAAGGAAATGTCTTAGCTCTGAGAAAAGTGATCTGCGATGAGCCTCAGAACGAGCGAACTCTACAGAATTCAGCGGGGCACAGGCAGGAACCAAATTTCTCTTCTAACAGTAAAAGAATTCTGAATGAGTGGACTTGCAAATGTTGTTTCTACTGGGAGTTTCATTGAGGAATTATTGGGCAGCCTGGGCTGGTTCTCCAGAGAGAGCTTCTCCATGCAGAAAGTCACTCTTTCTGGAAGCATGGTGAATATTCAAAGGGATCCTCAGAGGTTGGGATTTGAGTCAGTTGATGAAGAAAATGCTGTTTTTTGTTTGTTTGTTTGTTTTGGTTTTTTTTTTTTTGTGTGTGACCTGGAGTTGCCAGGTTTAATTCAGAAGGTTGAGTTGGAGGTTCACCAGTTCCAGGCCAGTCTATGATACATAGCAAAACATTGCTTCAGAACCAGACAAAACAAAACAGGACAATAAGAGTAACAAAAACAATTCAGCAATGAAAGTGCTTTTCCATATATTATTCAAATGAACTATTAAAGTGTTAGCATATATCCATATAAGCATATTCTTTTTTAATTCTGATCTTAAGTGAAGGAGGGGCTGTTCAGCAGAAATCTTGACAAACACCAAACCCTATGAAGTTTCTCAATTTGGAAATAATCTCACTTTCATTTCTAGGATGTAGGGCGAGCAGATAATACGAAAGAAGCCATGGTCAGTGCTCATTGTGAATCTAGAATGCAGAGTCACATCTTGAAAAAAAAAAAACAACAACAAAACGTATTCCCTGTGTGTTCTCATAAAAGGACAAAACAAGTCCTTAGCATTCTTTAACCCAACACTAGGAATAAGGTAAAGAATTCAATAGTGCGTCCTCATTCCCAAATACTCTTCCATGAAACTGTTATACAAACAATATGCCTACACAGTAAGAAATCACTCTCAGAAATTAACAAAGGAAAAGCTCTGTACAAAAAACCAAAACCATGAGGCTAACTGTGGCTAATACCCAAAAAAGAGCTGGCCTCCAGTTGAGGATGTCCTAGCTCGTATGCACACCTTAGGCTTATTCTTTCCACAAATGTTGTCTGTCATCCTTAAATATCCCAGGTTCTGGCTCAGCTTATATTTCAAACAATTTAAGCTGACATAGGAGACTGCCAGTCTGGACACTTGGGCAGATGGCAGATTTACATACAAAGATATTATACAATACACCGTGTTGTTCTTTTCGCATAGTTCCTACCCAGGTTCATCTTGCCAAAGCATAATGATTGTTGTCACCCTGCTCTGCCCCCTTGAGCAGTTCTTTGTTATGGGGATGAGGCCTAACTGGAAGTCAGTCTTGGTGAATCAACATTTAGCAGAAACTTTCTCAGCAACCCTAAACTTCAATTATGGCACACAATTTTCTCTCTTGGGTTTCTAAGGAGCCTAGTTAGTACACTACTTCTCTTCCAGGCAGCTTGGAGGTAACACCCTTTGATTAAATACTACTTCATGAAAATGCTGTTTTTAAGCTCAGGTGAATGGTGGAATTCATGGTCAACAGCTGGACTAGCAAAGGTTGGGAGAAGCCGCGGAAATGGGCACCTCTCAGACAAGCATGGTGCTGCACACCTCAGCTGACCCAATGTGGCTGTTTAAAGACAACAGAGGCTGCCCTGGCATGGCATCACATGTCAACCACTGAGGCATGCCCAAATCACAGGCCATTTCTAGAAGAGATGATGGACTCTCCTTAATGATGCTTTTGTATGGGATATGCTGGCAGTGAGACAGAGAGGGTCTGACTTGACCACTGTGCTGATATTCTAATCCCTGCACTCAGGAGGCAGAGGCAGGAATATCCTGAGTTCAAGGCCAGTGTGAACTACATAGTGAAAGTTAAAAAAAACACTCAGGGCTAGAGAGAAGGCTCAGAAGTTAAGAGCACTGACTGTTCTTCCCAAAGGACCTAAGTTCAATTCCCAGCACCCACATGGTGGCTCACAACTGTCTAACTCCAGTTCCAGGGACCCAAAACCCCCACACAGACATACATGCAAACAAAATACCAATGCACATAAAATAAATTTAAAAAATACTGAAGTAGCTCCATGGTTAAGAGGATTTGGTTCACAGCTCTGCTTTTTCAGAGGACCTGAGCTCTATTCCCAGCACTCATGTTAGACAGTGCATAAGTACCTGTAACTCCATCTCCATGGGGATCCTGGTCACCTGACTCCCATGTGCGCTCTCAAATGTGCGTCATACACACACACACACACACACACACACACACACACACACACACTTAAAAAATAAACCTTTTAAAAAGGCACCTCTCAACTGACAAGAACGAGGAATATTTTTCTGTTTTTATCTAACTTCCTCCTTACCATAGCCACGTTTTCATATTTCTGCTCTTTCTCTTTGGCACAGTGGCTCCTGAACATTCCATGGGAGACTTTTAGAACTCGGTAATAAGGAAATTGCATCGCCAGCTGACAATAAAATTTACGAAGCAAAGAATGCTTCTGTTAATACTTTCTGAACGTCTTTGTTTTTGAACGACCGGGATGCCTACAATATTCCGACTCAGTAACCCTGCCTCCAGCAGGCACTGTTAGCGGGGTTGACAGATAGATGCAGCCTTGTGCCATAATCCTTGCTGCACCGAATTCCGTATTTAAACACTTATTTGATGTTTAATTAATTTTTCCAAAGTGGAAAACTTCCAAGCTGCCTCAAAAGCAGGCTGGTTTGTTTAACATATTTTGTTTAAGAGCACGAGGAAGGAGGAAGGAGATGGGAAAGGTTTGTGTGTTTCCTGTTGTTTTTTCAAATGTGATGTGACTCTGCACAAAGGCTCCTGAAAGTGCAGTTCTCTGTGTGAGGGGAGAGCGATGCACCGAGGAGTCTCACATCATCAAAGAAACAGACGTGTATCTATAATTTATGCCGTGCTTTAAGCTTCTGCTGATCTGATGTGGCTTTTTAAAGACAACACAGGCCGCCGTGGCATCTCTTGTCAATCACTGGGGCATGCTCAAATCGCAGGCCATTACTAGGAGAGACGATGGAGTTTGTTTAATGACGCTCTTATATGGGGCACGCTGGCAGTGAAACAGAGAGGGTCTGACTAGATCAATGCATTAGTCTAATCCCAGCATCTCTGCTCTTAATTTCTTTTGTCGGCAGTTTCCATACAAGGGCTATGTTGAGGATCCTGGCAAAGACCAGCTCAAAACCTGGCTTGCTGTGTACAGTCCCCTCGCTCGGGTCCTGCTCACTCTGTGGGAAGCCATGTCTGCAGGGGAGAAGCAAAGCAGGCTGGACCAGGTTGCCTTTGAGTCCCAGCCTGTTGCAAGGGCTGGGAAAACCCACCCCTTGCGAGTCCTGGCTCCAGCCCCGAGGTGCGTGCCAGCCCAGTAGTAGACCCTGGCCCTGCCAATCTCAGCCCCGTCGGTGATTATATCCAGGAGTTCGCCAAAAGTGGAATCCGTGTATAATGAACAAGTCTCATGTACAACATTTTAAGTGTCTATTTATGAGTCCTGATAATTAGCCCTTTGTCTGCAATTTCGGCAATGATGATTACAATTCTATCTCATGTTATTAGTGTCGGTCTCCAAACTCGCCCCCGTCGCCTGGAGGCTAACCAGCAGGCACGCACCTGAAAGGCAGGGACAGTGGTGATTTGGCTTCTGCCTGGCCCTGCAGCACCCCCCCCCCCCCCCCCTTTGATTCGCTTCTCCCTGGCTGTATCTCATCCCAGACCTTGCAGAATCAGCTTTCCTTGCTTCCGTGCTCAACCTACTTCCCACTCAGACCCATTCT